>NC_056739.1:603825362-604040362 GCF_019279795.1 Protopterus annectens | reverse complement strand
CAGAGGCTGAAATCCCTGCCTAGCTTACACAAACAAATTAGAGGTCTTGTCAAGTCCCCCAACGTTAATTATGAAGAAAAAAATAGCCTCCCTAGCTAAGGATAATCACAAGGCATTTTTAACTACATCTGAAATCTGAAAAGGAATACTCAGCTATGAGCAGAACTGATTGTGGATGGCACTGCCCATACTCATTAGGAGGTAATAGCCAACCTGCTAGCAGACAGATCTGGAGCAAACCTCACACCACGTCCCCTCCAGTCAGACCCCAAAGTATACCTGACACTATTCCTCAGCCTATTATCTCAAGACAGCAGGCCATCTCAGTGCTCTCTGATGCCAAAACATGGCATCAATGGGACCTTACAACATCCTAAGTTGCCTTTTAAGCAACTTAAAACATGACCTAGCACACTTACCTGGACTCCTCTTTAACCATAGCCTGAGAACTGGCTATGTCTGAGTAGAATGGAGGACTAACAGTAATCCCTGTGCACAAAGGGGGACCATCAACTGACCCTGGGAATTATAGGCCCATAAGCTTGATTAACCTCATCTGCAAGGCCATGGAAAGAATCATTATGGACCTTATTAAGAAGGACATAGTTAATCTGCAAACTCTGAACTCAATCCAGTTCAGATTCATTAACGGTAGATCATGCCTGTTTAATATGGTTGATGTCTTCAAGAAATTTACCAAGGCTCTGGACAAAGGAATGACAGTGCATTCCACCTATCTTGACCTAGCCAAGGCATTTGACACAATCCCCCTATCAGGTATTATAGAGAAACTCTCCCAGTTGGGAATTAAACCCTACAAGATGGGCAGCCAACTGGCTCACCAACAGGATGCATACATCAAAGTGGGTGACTTCACGTCTAGCAAAAGACCAGTCACCCATGACAGAACACAGGGTTCTGTGCTGGACCCCTTACTGTTCAGAATTTATTTCACAGAAGAACAGGCAAACTTGGATGGCCTATGGCTGACCAAGTTCACTGACAATTGCAAACTGGGAGTAATCATCGAGTCCTCCAATTATGTTAATATACTGCAGACAGGGTTAACGCAGACAAATGACTGGTGCCAAAGTCACAGATTAAAGCTAAATGCCAAAAAATGGATTATCATTCCCTTTAGGAAAGCTGACATCCCTGCTAATTACATTATAGACAGCACCCCCCTTAAGTGCAGACCAGTGGTATGTGATCTGGGTACCCAGGTTGGTAGCAATCTGAACTTTGACCACCATGTATCTACAGTAGTAAGGAAATCCTTCTACATGGCACATCTTATAAGTAAAGGCATCACATCTAGATCTAAGGATGATATAATTTCATTATTCTCAGCCCTTATCAGACCCATAACTAAGTACAATGCTCCATTTTGCATGTATCTCACCAGAGACCTGCAACAATTGGAGACACCACAGAGGTTTCTGAACAAGAAATTATAGGGTACATAAAACAAGTATTACACAGAAAGACTGAAATCCCTGTCTCTGTATCCTGTCTCCTGCAGGTTACTAAGGGGTGACCTGTGCCTGGTTTATAGGGCAGTCTCTGATCCGGCCCTGATGGAAATGCTACACTTTTGTAAAGCAAACTGCATGAGGGTCACTCACTCCAGGGATCTTAACCATGCCTCTGGCATGAACAGGTCATGCTGGAGAGCTAGATAGATCTCCCAGAGACTGCCACTTCTTTGGAACAAGCTTCCAATTGCTTGAAACAGAGCCCTCCTTTACCCTCTTAAAATGCAATCTTGTAACCTAGATCAATGGATGGATGACTGCAAATTCACTCCTGGGGTGGTGCCCATGTCCCTCCTGGACAGAGGAAGTTGGTATTAACTATCATAGACCCTTACCTCTGCAAACTTCACTCACCTAACCACCGACAAGTGGGGCAACTTGGGATAAATATGGTTAGGCTTGTAAGGGCTCTAGGGACGTTAGCCTAGTAACCTTCTATGAGCCTATGAATCTAGTAAGCCATTCCCACTAGCCTGATCTTAGTGAATTACCTCACCCTTTCACCACAAAGCCCTACTGAGATACATATCCCTACCAGTACCCTGACTCTAACCTTAAAACTCCCATCTGGTCCCTAACCATAGCACTCCCCTTAATAACCTCTCTAAGCTGTTCTCCTTCTTAGCTCCCTCCTTTTCAAATTTCTAAATGCGAGTTACTGCCCAACTTTGAGGTGAAAACTACCTATTAGGGAGTCAAGTTACTCTCTTAAATATACCCAAAAGGACAGTATCACCTTAATAAGACCCCACTTCAAAACTGTCATGGTGAAAGAGCCTCTTCAAAGACTCACCCTGTCACCTGGAACTACCTTCTTATGTACTTAAAAAACACCAATCCTTCTTAGGATTTAAAAAGCCTTTAAAGACACACTTACAAAAGGAGGCTGAGTATATTTGCTTTTGAGACTCTGGCCATCTCACTGGCATTTCCTCCTGTTTCAGCTAAATATATATTCTTGCACAACCTTGTCCTGTCCGGGTACAACTATTCTAGCTCCAATCCCATCTATTGTAAATGTTGTGTCTTTCGGCTTATCCCGGTTAGGGGTCGCCACAGTGGAACTCCGGTCCGCTAATGTTTGGTAGTGGATTTTTACGTGCCGAGTTACCAGCCCTGACGCACAACCTTCAATGAAGGCACGCCCATTCACGCATGCCTCCACACAGAAGATGCTCTAGCTGAGAACTGAACGCGACAACGTCTTGCTGTGAGGTGACAGCACTACCGCAGCACCACTACCGCGGGTACAATCCCATCTATTGTAAATACCTACTGTAAATATCCATTCTCCTTTATGCACAGTACTTTGAAGCTTTAAAAGCTACATGTAGTTTCAAAAATATTATATCTAGTTAGATAAGCAATGCTTAAACTGTTCAACTTTATACATCTCTGAATATGACGCATTCCCACTGTATATATGAATATGACTTGTTTCCACTTGTACTGAGTTATTGCTTTTATGCTTGACTTAGCTGCAGGGTTTAGAGTGAAAAGGGTCAGCAGGCCAATTCATCCATCTGGTTATCAAATTAATGAATGAGTGAGTGAATTAATCAATAAATAAACAAACCCTAAAGTCCCAGATTGCTCCCTAAACCCAAAACTCTACTTATCTCCTCACCCTTCCTTAAACCTAAATCACTGCCCCGATTGCTGCCTAAAACTCAAACCCGCGTTCCTACCCCTTCAACTTCCTTCCCATGGCTGTCACACTAACCTTGCCCAAACACGGTTACTTTATTCAGGTGAGGTGCAGCAGCCCCCTATCTCCCTATGGCTGTAGCACCTTGCCCAAGTATGCAGTCAAAGTTCGAGTGAGAGTGGATGCACGTGCATGTTACATGATGCCCGAGCCCCTGGGGGTGAGATAGTGACATGTGAGTGTCTGGGGCTAGGTGTCTGTAGCAGACCCTTACTTTTCACAAATTTTATTGTTTATTATTTATTGACATTTCATTACCGTGAAAGTCTGACTGGGTAGGAGCCAGGCCCAGGAAGAAAAGCTCCAAATTATTACAAAATATTTTAAGAATTGCCTTACAAAATGAAAGAAAAGCAGGGTTGTCGTATATTTAGAGAGAAAGCCAGGAGAGAGAAACTGATAGAAGTAAGGAAGTGAGTGAAGAAGGGAGAGTAAAGAGATGTAAGGTATGAATAGGTATTTGTTCACATTTAGGGGTATAGTTTATCCAGGTGATGAGCAAGAAGAGAGCCAGCTTTTGACTAGAAAGTCTTTCAGAATGGTTTTGAAGGATGAGAGTGAGGGTATTGACCTGATAAACTTAGATAAGGATAAGCCTTAGCAACATGGTATGAGTACAGACAATGCCCAGCAGATGTGATAGGTTTGTAGACAGACAGGAGCTTTTGGTCACTGGATCTCAATGACTAACTGGGAACATAATTGTGTAGAATGTTTTTTAGTGTTGGTCAGGCAGATGGATGCGAGATAATTGTATAGGTGGTAAGAGGCTGTGTATATGTTAGTTGATGAGGCGGTTCTAACCAGTTTAGGCTTTCTAGTGCTATACAGTGGTGGGTTATGAAAAGGGTATTTGCTGCAAATTTAACAACTTTGTTATAGCATTGTTAAAGTTCTGATTTTTGTGAGGCCTGAAGGTTAGTAAGGATGGGAGTTATGGCTCATCATACAATCCTAGGTTTGATTTTCACAGCCTCCATTTCCATTCTATGTGAGTTGGATCAAGTCACTTAATATGAAAGAGCACCTGGATTACTGTTGAAAAGACGCATCTATGTTTAGTGGGTTTACTAGGTGAACAAACTAATAATCCCCCAACCACTTCACACAGTGCTGGAGTGGATGCTTAACCCCCAGTCACCACTCACAGTGCTGGGTCCTTATTTACAGCTGCATCTTCTCTTCATTTCACAACCTGACAGAAAAATCTTAACCTGAGGCAGAGCTGCTCACTGACATGGTTATAGTTCATAAAGTCAGGTCCTAAGAGATGATTTAAAAAAATCTGGGCCAGAATTACTGTCATTTGCTAATATTGCAGGACTGAGTTTAATATGGCAAGTCCTCATTCATAACTTTGCATTTTTGTTATATCTTACCCTGTAACCTGCAGAACAGGTACTTTTCACGACTGATATAATCATTGTGATATTGAAAATATACTCATGTCCAAGTCTTGAAATTCTGACTGATAGAATTCTAAGATTAAATATTTGAAAAGATATTTTTCTTTCTTATTTCTGTGATGTAGTTGTAGGAATAAGTCACTGAGAGTATGAGTAGAGAGATACCTGCTTTCTCAGATGGGTGGGGTGGAGGCAGGAAGGGGTCCTGCAGAAAACGGTCACTGAAAACTTATTGCTGATGCTGTTCATTCCTCTGTTTTTTATAATTCTGTCATTCACAATTCTGAGAGTTAGTTGCGAGTATTCATTCTGTTCATTAATACTGATTCACATTATTGATATTTTTGTAATCTGAAATGAGATTTTAACATTTGTGAAATAACATTCAGAGTAAGAATAGATCACCACAGTAGTGCATAATGAAGGATAATAAAATATGTTGAAAATCTGTTGCAAAATTTTAGAAAAATCAACTAAAATTATGAGGCTTAATTTAAATGAAATAGTGCAATACAACTCTTGTAGGAAATTGTTGGGTTGCATTTTATTATTTTTTCTTTTTATACAACTTATTTCATTGTTTTGACTACTATTTTTAGTGTATTTAGCTGAATTTAAATTGGATAAGTGATGAAATATGCACTATAACTTTAGCTAGTTTAAAAATATTGGCCTGCAACATATTCATTAAGACCATGTAAACATGACAGAAAGCGTTGTTTTTATAATCTGACACATTTTTTCATTTCTCATGCAAAATTTGCTTCTGAAGATGGCAGAAATATTTTCAATATTTTCAGCATATTGCATAACTTTTTAAAATAGCCTGCTGAAAAAGCAGGATCCAGAGTACTGCAAGCCACTAAAGTTAGGAACCTCTATTCATTTTGGAGAACGCAGTCACACAGTACTTGTCACAGTATTTTCATTATGAAGTTTCATGTATAACTATTCACTGCACCTCTTAGCTATGACAGCTGCCATTTCTGGCATACAAGCCAAATGATTCTGTACTTTGGCAAGGTATTTCATAACAATCATATTCAATGATATTTCTGCTATAAGAACAACACTGCTGTTCACAAATGCTTATTACCGTGTAACACATTGATCATGTCTCGCTACCAGTGCTGACGTGCACAGACAAACATACAAAGAGGGAGACACATACACACATACATAGACACGCACACCTTACACACTTACACAGACATAGACAAGTACCCACATAAGTAAATATTCACATTCACACATTTGTGTATGCATATTCATATACATGTTCATACCTGCATGCATGTTTACTCACAAATGTGTGTGCATGTGCACACAAACACACGTGTGCACACACACACACACGAAAAACATGTACAAGCATTTCATATATTCTCAGCTGACTTTTTATTGCTTTAGCAATTTCATAATTTTTACTTTGAGAAAAAGACTTAAAAAAAACACCACACACCCACAATGAAGTCTACTGTGAGAGTCACTCTACTGTGGTCTTACATTGGCATATGAATGCACTGAGTAGTGCCCATTGGGCAGAATGAACAAACAAGCTGAAAATGAGTGCTGGCAGCACAGATATTGTCCAGGCTATAGCTGCATCCTTTCAAAGGGTGGGTTCCCCAGCACACGGACAATACAAAGCTGCATTTGGTTGGGTATGTTTTGTGCAGGGTGTGAAGACATCCTATAAGGTAGTACTCTTCCTCTTTCCACATCCTCAACTATTGCAAAATGTTAAAATGGGCTGAGTCTAGTCTGCATGTTTGACTTGCAAAAGGCTCTGCAATGTTGAAACAGCTTATAGGATGGAGAACTTATGTCATTCGCTTTTAGCGGCATCTTTTTATCATATCTGAAGAGCCAGCATAATCCTTTTTCATTAATGTGTCACAAAGACTTTGCAGAGGAAGAAATATATGGTGCAAATTATTACTCATTTTGAATTTCATACACTACAAGTGTCTGCAGCTGTAACTGTTATGGTAAATCCCTAACACATTTTATTGTAGCTTTATGTGAGGTACTAACTGCCTACAATGGATTTTAATATGATCTGACAAAAGAAATCAGTCTGTTTTTCTAACAAGTAATATAGCATATCCTGTATATTCCCAGGATTTCTGGCAAGTAAAATTGCCTACCCCCTATATTTCAATGACTTTTGACAAGTAAAGTTTTACATCCCATTTATTGGGAGGTGAGTTATGCCTGACCTATAAGGCATTCTTTGATCTAGCCCTCATGAAAATGTTACATATTCACAAGAAAAATTATATGAGGGCTGCATGTTCCATGGATGTGAACCTTATTTGTGACTCCAACAGAACTTGCTGGAGAGAGAGAGATTCATATCCCAGTGGCTACCTCATCTATGCAATAAACTTCCCATCTTCTAAAAACAAAGCCCATCACTCACTCTCTTCAAAAATGGATGGGGAACCATAAATTCACTCCTGGGGCACTGGCCATGTCCCTTATGGACAGAAGCAGTCTGTAAAATGACGCAGGGGTCCAACACACAAGGACCCTACTACCTTGATACTACCCCGTCCCATATCTGGGGAATTAATATATAATATTGTTATACCCAGGATATGACAATATTATATATTAATATGACAATATTAATATATAATATTGTCATATCCTGGGTATAACTGACTAGGCTTGTAAAGGCTATTTTGATATTAGCCTAGTAATTACCTATACTCCAGGGTATTGCATATATATTCCCAGAGACATGGCACATTGCGTTGTATAAAAATATAGGCCTACATTACAGCAAGATTGCATGGATTTCTTCAAATGTTCATAGGTAAGTACTGGGCTAGTTCCCCTTGTGGACTATTTTAAGTATCACCTAGCCAATTTCCCTATTTGTGCTTGAATTAACCTATCCTGTTTGGTTACAGGTTGGCCTTACCCATCCCATGGTTGATAATTATATATTAACAGGCTCATGCCATGGATAATTTGAGGGGACCCATGCATAGAATAAAGCATTTAGGAGCTGCCTCTGCCATTAGTAGTACAGGAAGCAGTCCTGGGGCAGAAGTATAGCTAGGGCAGGGCAAGAAGGGCAATTGCCCCGAGTGCAAAGTTTTCAGAGGGTGCAATTGTTTTTTGGGTTTTTTTGTGCTCTTCAGTTAAAGGGCTAATGGTGAGGTGGGGGATGTGGATGTAACTGTAATAACTCGATTGCTGGAATATTATTACAGTGCCATGTTTTTTCTCTCTCCAGAAGAGCTAGCTGGAATGAAAGCCACTTCAATTGTTTAAGTAGGATGGCACAGTGGTGCAGCAGATAGTGTTGTTACCTAACAGCAAGAGTTTCCCCAGTTTGATTTTTGGTTCTGCTGCCTTCTGTGTTCACGTGGGTTTCCTCCAGTTTCCTCCCACATTCCAAAAACATGAAGTAGGTGGATTGGACACTCTAATTTGGCCATAGGTGTAAATGTGTGGTGTGGAAGAACTACTGTGGCAAGGTTAGCCATGCAGCGGTGTAAACCTTGGCTCTAGATGATTGTTACTGTTGAAGTGACACCTCAGCCTCATGTGCAAAAATGGGAAAAAGGGGTTGTGGGTGGATGGATAGACAGCCACTTCAAGTTTTATGTGCCGTTATTTTATGATTGCATTAGAGGAAATGATATATGTGGATTTCTAATGTGTAGTTGGATAATTTGACTCCTTGTAATGACATTATAGTTCAGGGAATACAGTTTGGAAGACGGATGAGGAATGATAATTTGGAAATGCCAAAGCTGATATTATATAATGGTATTCCCTCATCTTTGCCGAAGGTGACACAAGCAGCAGGAAACTGACATCCACACACAAAATATGCTTATACACTCATGTGCATGTGCACACATGCATGCACACACACACACACACACACACACACACACACACACACACACACACACACACACACACACACACACACACACACACACACACACAGTTCTTAAAGCACGGTGCTTCCTACAAAAGCTTCTGGTACAACATTTGGAGTGATCCTATTAATGTTTAAACAAGCCATTGTAGTAAAATGTAGAAAGGTAGGATGCATGATATAAACATTGCAAATGTACAAACTGCCATGGGAAATTTACTTCTAAATAACTCAGTGCTGACAGCTTGCATAAGACAGTTGCTGTATCATTTTTTGAGAATGCTGAAACTTGGATTGATATTGGAGCTATAATGCTGCTGGGAGTTTCATAGCTTTGAGCTAATTAAGCAAACTTTAGTTTGTAATCCAGACAGAACTAGACAGACACACAGGGGCGGCAGTTCACATAAATAATACATAATTTGTTTTTCAAGTAAAGGCAATATCATATAAATTGTATCTCCATTGGGCTTAAAGGCAGTAGGCACTTTAACTGATTCTAAACATGCAAACATTAAGGCTGTTAAGACAGTAACATATATTTGTGAATTTTATACTATCTGTGGTATAGCTAGTAAACAGTATGAGACTGCCATTGCTTAAGTAATCATACTATGCAGACAAATCAGAAGGACACAAAGGATACTTATTATATGTCTGCTTGAAATTGTAACTGTCCATTATACATCTCCAGTCTGCACATTTCCCCCTCCCCAACCCCTTCTGAATTGAATCTCCGGAAGAAAAATTCATTACCCATGAGTAATATCACTTCTTGGCTCCACCACACTCTCTGGGGAAGAATTTATTTTTGTCTGTGATTTAAGTTTAGGCTCTGTAACTTACACACATCACGCTTTCTCCTTTTTCTACCAACACACTTTGTCTCTTTCTTTTAGAATCCTGTGTATCCATTTCATGTTTTCTTAACTCCAAACTGTATGTTTTAAAGTCTGAAAGTCTGCCTTTACTATTTTAGCTTTACCACTTAGATATCAGAGCCACACCCAACAACTTAATATCCTTCTTAAAGTTCAGCTGCACACTGTACGCCAAGACAAAAGTTGCACAAATACTTTTACAGCAGCAGCAGGCTACTCAGACACTTAAATTAACATCTCCAGCAAGGCAGAGCAAAGCAATACATGTATTTATCCTCCAGTCTATGCACACAAAATGCAATAATTCTTTCTGAGGGCAACCAGTAACTGAAGATCATTTTTCTTCTCTCCAGTATGACCCCTTTGACTAATAATACAGTTTAATGCTTTACTTGACAAAGAGCATGCTTTAGGATTTTATAGTATTAATGCTCCAATTTACTAAAAGTTTTTTTTCTGCAGTTCCTGCCTCAGAGCTGTTATAATCATCTAAACTACTACACTATCCACATAGAGAAGTAACACACTTACTATTTTTTATGTCCACTATGAAAATCCCATACATAGCAGGGCAAGAACATGCTCCCCTTTTACTCTACTACTGACTGATTGAAATTGCATGGGGAATTTGAACATTTGGGCTAAGCTCTAAAATGATCTCCTTGGCTGCATGCTTAGTAATTATCTGCAAACCTGATAATATTGCCTATTTATAACTATTCCTGCAACAAACGAATAGGAAGGCACAGAGACAGCTGATATATCCAGTTCAAAACTTTTACTGCAGTGCAACAAAACACAAGCGCTTTCACCAAACAGGCATCCTCAGGTGTATTACAAACACACCCCTATTTATACATCAAATGTCACATGATACAAATTCAAATTTAAAACCACAAATTTAAAGACACAACACATATAAAAGACATATAAATTTAATTTAAAAACATACATAAATAATGCATACTAAAACTATACTTCAATACTAACAACTACCTTCTTAGGGGTCTCTTCTTTAATTTGGGTACTAATGGAACTGATTCATTAAGCCCATGTCCTACATCAGCCCTAAACCTCACTATCTATGAGGATACCAAATCCTCGGTCTTAGCACGTATATCACCCTGCCTCACATTCTCATAAACCCTAGCAATTACTAAAAATTTAAAGCCATGACTAGAGTCAATACTCGAAACATGCTTCGCCAATGCACTAACCACATTACCTTTATTCATATGGTAGATGTGTTCTCTTATGCGCTCTCTAAAGGGACGGTCAGTCTTACCTATGTAAAACTTTTCGCATACAATGCAGTGAGCTAAATAAGCAATATGTGAAGTATCACATGTAGCAGCTATTGTGAAATTATAACATCTACTTTGGTTGGGATGTTCAAATTTGCAACTGCTGTCAATATATACACACCAGTTGCAATGACCACATGGTTTAGATCCAACTAAATGAGAATTCCTACTTGCACCCTTTGGGTAACACAACCTACTTCTCAGTGACCTACTGTTCTTATATAAAAAACACGGCACTTCAGGTATGTGTCTAGAGATATCATTATCAGTTATAAGGACACCCCAGTGTTTTTTAATGATACCCTTGTAACAATCTACATCACTAGTATAAGTAACTTTAAACCTCAAATAAAGTTTTGAACTGGATATATCAGCTGTCTCTGTGTCTTCCTATTCGTTTGTTGCTGGAATTTTTACTTTGGACACAGTAAGTGAGCCTTTTATAGTGGTAGTAGTTTTTGTAGTTTTATTTATAATTATTGTTTATATCATAATTAAATTTATTGCTGGTATTATTAAATGCTTTATCTGTTTTTTTTAGAATGTATTTAGAAGTAGGGTACATGCTGTTAAACAGAAATGAGTGTGAATCTTTTGATTTTATATTAATATTATTTTAAACCATTCTTGTATTTATTACATTATTATTCATGGCTTTATAATAATGACCCTAATTCTGTGCTAAAGAGTGCCAGAGGGCTCCAGTTTGCTTGGATGGTGGGGGAGCAAGATGACAGTGGAATTGCTTTTAATACCAGAGGGCCAGCTGGGAACAGAATGTCATGGAATTGTGTTCTAAATGAGTAAATTAGGTGACATTTGGTGGCAAAGTAGACTGTATGAAGCAATATTGTCTGAGGCTACAGACTGGATTGTAACATGCAGAATCTCCAGCAGAACATGTTCTGGGCACTGAAATTGCATAGCTGCTGCTGGTATGTCAGGTAAATATTTTGAGGCTGCACCACAAATGGATTTGCTGCCTGATACAAATGGACACAAACTGTAGTTATGAGAAGAGACTGTCAGTGCACACACTGTTTTGGGTTGCCAGAAACCCTATGAGAAAGATACATATATATTATACTTTCATGACTTAGACATTTGAAAGGAGGCAGTGCAACCATTGCAGGCTATACAGTGGCATATTTGGTACACTTTTTAGTGAAAGACCCTATGATGTTGCAAATGAAAATGAATCTGCATTACTGACTGCATTATATGCATAAGAGGAGAGAAAAACAGACAGACTTTGAAACAGATTTAGTATTTCCAATTATTTGTTAGCAAAGGAAATTAATACAAGACAATCTGGACTGAATGCATCTTTATTTGAACTCTGTTTGCAAGACTGTTGTGAATCTGACTTTGGTTTGTGGATGGTATGCATATTTTAGGTTTTATGGATTAGGCAATGACACACACTGTTTTATTGTATGCCACTGATGGAATGTTTATTCATTTAACAAATTAAAAAAAATTGAGAGAGGTGGAATATTTAAAAATAAAATGTATTAACATAATTTTATTGCTATTTCTGTAAAAGACTTTGACTTCTCTTAAATTAAAAAAAATAATCATGTTATGCTTAAGTATGAGCCAATAATTTGTATATTAAACATTAATAAATAAGATTTAGTTTCTATGGATTTCCACTGTTGTAAAGTTTAATAGTGTCAGACATCATCATCTGTGGAGTATTTATCTCTTAAATATATGGCAATGGTAAAAATTATTCTAAAGACCAGCATATTTTCAAAATATAAATCTAAAACTGAGTAAATCTGCCGCCATGTGTCATGCTTAGAAGGGAGATCTCCAAATTTCTGAATAATATAAAAAATGTTTGTAGAGTAAATTTGCTGATGGAACATTTTTCTCATCTGTGTGGGGTAATCATTGTTTGTCTTGCAAAATATGTCCAGTCTGAAAGGTTTATGGAACCATTCTTTATTTGCAGTCCCATTATCTGTAAGTTGTAGTTTACAGAGTTCATATTTTTGCATCTCATGGAGTCCCGTGACTTTGTTTTGAAACTAAAACAAGAGAACTTTGCTAAGCATCCTTTGACATAAAAAATATGGTTGACAACGTTTTGTTAAGCACTTTTGACCACAGTTATTTTCCAGTGACAAGTTAAATCATGAACAGCAAGCAACAACCACAGAATAGAGGTAAAAAAAAATAAAGCAGCTTTAAAAGCTGTAATACACTTCACATTGCCATGCTTTTTTGTGTATACAGTAGTGTAAAACATATTACATCTTTTAAGTCTGCTACAAGAACAGAAATACACTTCCCTTCTGTCTACCATCTATTAGACATAAGTGTGATACTGTAAAACACTTTGAATTCCTACACTTTCTCTTCTCTTCATACATGGAGGTACTCTCTAAGAGCCTAACAAAAGACCAGAAACCCCACAAGTGCAAACACCATACACATACTGGTGCACGAGCAAAATCCACCACTACGCATGACAACACACATATCAGTGTCTCAACACTTAACCCCCTAAGGCAAAACACCTCAAAATCTAATGTTCTAGCCATAGGCGACTCAATAGCGAGACACATAGATGTCCCCCTCACCAGACTGAACAAGGAGAAGGTCATGGTCAGCTGCCTGTCAGGTGCCAGGATCTGTCAAATCACGCACTCATTCAAGTCGCTCAGCAACAAGTACCATTATGACTCTGTCATAGTACATGTTGGTGTGAATGACTTGAGACATACCTCTCTGGACTATATGAAGAGAGACATGACCAAACTCTCAGATTATGTGTCCCAGGCAGGTACATCCCTAGCCCTAAGCAGCATTCTACCTTCACCTAGGATGATGCCACAATACAGACAAAAAAAATATTGATTTCAAAAATTTGTAAGCTTCTGGTGTCACTCCAGGGCGATCCAGTATCTGTCTGCCTGGGAAGACAGGGTCAACAGTCCACACTGTTTTGCCAGAGATGGCCTTCACCTGTCTCCTCAAAGCTTTAGGATACTGGCAAGGATGCTTACCTCCCCCATAGTGCCTTTTTTAGGCAATGTCCAAACAACAAAACTTCCGATGTAAAGAAATCTATTAAAGACAAACTCAAGGTTATGATGCCTAATGCTAGGAGCTTAAACAGTGAACTGCAGTCCCTGGAAGCTCTCCTCATCTTGGAAGATTTTGACATTTGTGCAGTCATGGAGACTTGGTTCAAGGCTGCTGAAAGCACCCCAGCCATACAAGGCTACAAGCCTTTCATACATTCAGACCTCAAAAAGCATGAATGAACCAGAGGTGGAGGTGTATCCATCTTCATTAAATCCAAATGCACCTTGAGACTAGTGAAACAGTATGACTCTCTTGAGCTAATCCAGGTCCAATTAACTATAGGTAAAATACCCCTCCACATCATCGCTAGCTACAGGTACCCTACTATGACACAGGAAACTAAAGAGGAACTGGAATTAGTTTCAGTAGGGAAAGATGGGCAGATATGTATAGAAAAAAGGATAAATTGGAAGAAAATGAGAAACTGATGCACTGGCAATTAAAAGCATACAAAATTAAAGCAAGTAGTTTCAAATGCTTTGTTTGTTTGTTTGTTACTATAATATTATGGCTTTTATACATCTCCCTGAATATTTGGAAAGAAGAGGAGGTGTCATCCACCTTACTGTTAAACAAAAACTAATTAATTACATCAAACAGTGTGTTGCCAATATACAGTTGTCAAAAACCCAGAATTGAACATTGAGAGACCTCTGTGTACACACTTACAAGGTAGATAGTGATGGAAATAATCCTTAACATAAATAAGAACAAACAAACTGTGGCCAAAAAAAAAAGGTTATGCAAAATATTCAATTATCCAAAACAGGTATATTTTCTGTGTTATAGTCAAAACTCATAGAAACATAGTGCAGTCAAAATAATGGATATGGAGAAAAGTTAATTCCAGGAATTTGCAAAAAGCCTATTAAACAACATCAGTTGTTTATTAGGGACTCTGTATGGTAGAGCACCGCTTGGCAGTCCGCAGCACTAGCTACATCCCCTAGCATACCCAAATACTCCTGTAGTTTAACTACATTTATAATTCTAAGATAAATAAAAGACAGTAAGGAAATTTGCAAGGAAGTCAGTAACATACCCACTACAAGGAACCTTGCATTTACTGTCCTGTCCTGAACATTTATACTGATTGGCTCTGTATTCTGGAGGTCTGGCTAATGACTACGCAATAGCTCTCACTGTAGTCTCATCAATCAGGATCCTGTTGCCCCTAGTGACCTGGACTACAGAAGTGAGGTATTATAGTACCTGAAACACGCACCATTTTTTGAATACAAGTTAGTGCTCGTGGAACCCGTCTGTAGTGGTAATGCTATCTTTGGTATTCCAACTTAAAAAAAAAAAACAAAAGAAAAAGAAAAAGAAAAGTATCACATTAAGGCTGTAAGGTATTGGACATTGTAATTTGGAATTACTATCTAACATGCTTGCAGCGAAACTTAGCTATGGAGCTGCTATGCGTTAGAAGCTGTTATATAAGTCAATGGGACCTGACTGTAGAAGAATTTATTTACAGTGTACTGTAAATAAGGTATAGTCTTGTGCTACTGTGCACACCAACATCTATTGTGAACCATATTAGCTCTGAAAGGTATATGAATGCTCCTAGTGTATTGCCCACACACATGTGTGCATAGAGAAGTGTGGCCTAATTATCTGCACCACTAGAAGCAGGCGACATAGTAGCCTTGCTAACACGCTGTGCTCTGAAGTTGAAATGCTTATTGCAGCTTATAAAATGTATCAGACCTGAATATAAGGGAATGCTAATACCCTGCACCCACTTGCAAGTGTGCACGGAGAAGCATGGCCTAATAATCAGATTGCCTGGAAGGGAATGTTTTTTGACATTTTGTTTTTTTTTAACTTGTTATAAGCATTGTCAAGTGATCTGTAATTGCTAAAGAAGCATTTACTTTGTCTGTCGCTAAATTGTGGAGATAAGTGTATATTGCTAAAGAAGCGTTTACTTTGTCTGTCGCTAAATTGTGGAGATAAGTGTATACTAGAAAATACTTCATCCTCAGTGTAACAAATATTAAATTAGGAATAGTGTTTATTTCTTCTTTACCTGTTATAGGCTAGCTAAACATAGCATATGTTTTGCTTTGACCCACATTTACAATAGGAAGCTGTCTGTGCTTTAGCTAAATGAATGTTGTGATTAGCAGTGTTTTCACAGTGCATCAAGTAACTCATTTTAGAAGTTAACGTGTTCTCATTACTGTCCTAATTCTGCAACTATATTCTCCTTTCTCCTGTCTCCTCCTAGGATTTACCTGCTTTTTTCACCCAACCCAGCCCGCCCCTTGAAAGACTCGCAACATTAGGGACTGCTTCGCCTGACATAAAGAATATCCCTGCAATCAAACTCTGGTTCTTTCCATTAGAAAAGAAAAAGGATGCAAGGTTACTTATTTTTTTCTCACTGTTATCCTTTTGTTTGTGGGGACTCTGTAGGGTAGAGCACCGCTCGGCAGTCCGCAGCACTATCTACAATTCCCTAGCATACCCAAATACTCCTGTAGTTTAACTACATTTATAATTCTAAGATAAATAAAGGACAGTAAGGAAATTTGCAAGGAAGTCTGTAACATACCCACTACAAAGAACCTTGCATTTACTGTCCTGTCCTGAACATTCATACTGATTGGCTTTGTATTCTGGAAGTCTGGTTGGGCCCCACTCCGCTCGCCCTCGCTCTGCTCCCCTACCCTGCCCCCATTTCCCACCTGCCCCCACAACTCCTACATTTATTCCAACTCCTCATCACCTGACCACACCATCCTCCAGTCAACTATCTCATATAATTTTCTCCAATCACACCCACTTTCACGATGGTCTGATGAAGCTATGCTGTGAAAGTGCTTATCCAGTCGACTACAATTAAAGGTGTTTTAAGTTTTTTGAATTCAGTTTTATTTATTCACTTTTGAATTGATTTGTGTCCTGAACTACTGCTGTTTAACTGAACTTTTGAGACTGCAAGTCCCTCATTTGCATTTTGAACCATTGCTGTTTATTTGAACTGTTGAGACTGCAAGCTGCTTATTTTTATCCATTGCTGGCTTTGTTATTTTCCACTAATACATTACTTACAGACCATGCCTTCAAGCTTGTCTCTATATTTCTACCACAATACCAATAATAGCCAACTATCACTCCCACAAAAAAATGCATCTCACCTTAGGATTACTCTGTCTTACCCTCACATACCTAACCCACATCACAACCACTCATACTAACACATCACTAGAAAACACTATATTCCATACAACACATATTTGCACAGAAACAAACTCACACATGGATTTCCCAATCAGTGCTACATTATTTAAAGATAACTCAATACTACACATTTATAAGTTTCACATGCCAACACATTACATTACAAAAATATAATTTAGATCTAAGATGGAAATTATGCACACTATAAAAAATATACTATCACAAAGAGACTGCTTAGATCAGGAGACGTACACCCAAACCCAGGACCACTTAACACCCTTCTATCAGTCAAACAAAACTCTGACCTATTAATTCTTAACATCAACACCAGGAGTATATCTAACAAACTTCCTGACCTACTCCACTCCCTGGACATACTAACCATTACTGAGACCTGGCTAAAACCTTGTACACAAAATGAAGAAATCCTCCCACCAGGTTATAATATTCTGAGACTGGATAGAGTAGGCAGGAAGGGAGGTGGGGTTGCTATTCTCTTTAAAAACACAGTTAACATAAAACCTCTAGAAATCCCCCTACCTAAATTTCAAAATGCCGAACCCTTAGGCTCAGTTCTACATATAAACAACTCCAAAAAATTCACTCTACTCTGCTGTTACATTTCCTGAGGCAACAACTCTTCCACCACTGAGGAAATCTTGCAATGGACCACAGATAATCTTCCACAAGAAACCATCCTACTAGGTGACCTAAATACTGACTGGTTAGCCTGTAACTCTAACAACCCCACTAACCATATCAATCTCTACGGCTTCTCCCAACTCATCCAAGAACCCACTAGAATAGATAAAAATCCCTTAAACAGTCTACACTAGACTGTACACTAGTAAATTGCCGCAAACTAAACTACCAGACTGGATGCCTACCAGACAGTCTGAGTGACCACCTCCCCACATTCCTCCTACGTAAGCGCACTAACTTATCCAAGCCCATAGTTTATAAACAAGGCAGAGATGATTGTAAACTAAATATACAGGGCCTTAGCCACATTCTAAAACAAAGTAACTGGGAACCACTTCGAACCCTAACCTTAGACCAGGCCGTGGACTACTTCAACAGTACTCTCATTAATGTCCTTAATACAGTTGCACCCATTAGACAAATTAGAGTCAAGACAAACTATGCCCCATGGCTCAGTAGGGACACAAGGGCCCTAGTGAAGTCTAGAGATAAGGCTTGGAAAATCTGGAAGAGGGAAAGCACTAGCATATCTAAGAACAACTACCAACAGCTTAGAAATTAGGCCAAGAAACTAAACAAACTTGATAAACAGAATGTTTTCCTTAGTGCCCAAAATAAACACTCTAAAGATCCCCAAAAGTTTTGTCATACCATCAATTCTCTGTTAAAACCTGGAAAAACAACCACCCCCACTCCCAGCTCCACCAACAATATTAATAACATAGCCTCCCAATTCAATCACCACTTTACAGAATCTATCCTAACTCTATCCTCCCAGCTATCCAAAAACATCCATTTAAATATCCCAAACAAATGCCCTCATAACATCACCTCCTTTACTCTCTCACCCATTCCTACATCCACCATTAAAAAACTCCTCCTAAAACTGAAACCTACCACCCTTGCCGTTGGCAACCTAGCAGCCAACATCCTAAAAACAGCTGCTGAATCCTTAGCTTACCCAGTCTCCATCCTTATCATCCGCTCTGTACAGGAAGCCTGTATCCCGCAGTTATGGAAAGTATCATACATTATTCCTCTTCACAAAAGTGGCATTTCCTATGATTTCTCTAATTATCGGTCCATAGCCATTCTATCTCTCTTATCTAAACTACTTGAGAAAGGTATTCACACTTAAGTCATGCAATTCCTGAACTCACATAACCTCATTTCCTCCACTCAACATGGTTCCTGGCAACACCATAGTACAACAACCGCTCTCCTGTCTTTTACCAACCTGGTTAACCAACACAGAAACAACAACAACTTTGTGTCTGCTATATTCTTAGACCTTTCAAAAGCATTTGACATGGTCTCACATTCCCTACTACTAGATTCTCTAGCCTCCCTATCCTTTGCTCCTCTTACTATTGCTTGGTTTAGAAGCTACCTAATAGGCAGCAATCTGTCCAATGGCAAGGCGTACTTTCTCCTTTACTTCCAACTCCCACAGGCATACCACAAGCTCAGTATTAGGCCCACTTCTTTTCTCCATATTCACTAACAATCTCCATACCTCCACCCAGCATGCTACCCTTATACAGTATGCAGATGATTCGAATCTTATGTGCTCTGCACCATCACTCACCACCCTACAACAACTCCCTCAGGAATCCTTTATATCTGTGGAAAGCTGGATTACTTAGATCCAACTTATCCTAAACCCCAACAAGACTAAATTGCTTCTTTTCACCCCCAACAAATCCATACCTATATTCTACGTCCAGCCTTTAGTGTCACTTCCAACAATGGTAGTACTATGACTTCCTCTGACCACACCAAACTACTGGGTGTAGAAATTGATAAAAAAAACTACACTTTGATGTCCATATTTCACAAACCATCAAAAAGGTCCATAAAAAATGGGCACACTATATAGGCATAAAAACTTTCTCTCAACTCAGGCCCGGATCACCCTAGCCCAAACTCACCTATTGTCCACTCTAATGTATGCAGCACCAATTCTTACTCACATTAGAAAACATGATCTCACTAGACTGGAGACATGTTATAATAAAATTGCCAAGTTTGCGAACAACTCCACCTTTAAAACCCATCACTGTCAAGCTGTAAGGGAGCTACAATGGCTAGAACTTCCCCAGCTACTCAGTTACCATCAAGTAGTCATTGCACAGAATATTGTGAGATATCCAGATAGAACACCAGCACTAAGCCATCTACTCACTCTATACAGATGAAATTGTCCCCTTTGCTCTACCAACAAATCACTCCTGTATATATCCACAGCTAACAACACTGCTGGGAAAGTGATATTCTCTTATAACATAGCTAGCTCCAGGAATAACCTCCCTCCTCATTTGACTTCTGCCTCTACTATTGCGCTGTTCAAAAACTCTCTCAAATCTCACTTAATGAATACCTGGCTATGTCCATGTATTACTTAACTGTCACTGCGGATACCACCATAGACTGTTTCCTTTCCCATTTTACTTAATGTTTATATGCTACAGTCTCAAGACTCTTTCTCATAAGATATTTCAAATATATAACTGCATGCTTTTGCCAAATTGATCCTTTACTGTATTTATGTTTCAAAATGTTTTATATATGATTGTATTCTTATCAAGTGCTTAAATATTTTTTTGCTTATGTTAATTACTGTGGAGCTTTTCTCCCTGGGCCTCCGCTGTAAATGGACATGTGTCCAGTCGGACAATCCCGGTAAACAAATGTAAAATAAATGTAAATAAATAAATTAGCATATATATTTGTGCTGCAAGGAGAAAATCTAGAAATGACAACCTGAAAATTACAAACATTACATTATCTGTTGCATACCAGTAGTAACAAAACAGCAATGCCTTTCCTATCCTTCAGAAATAATTGCATAGATGAAGAGGAGGAGTATAGTCAGCACAAAGAAATTACTGCTCTGGATAATACAAATCCACTATTTTTGGTCCAACACTCTCCCTTTCTCTTTGCTTACTTCTAATCCCACATCCTCCTCCATAGCTCCTTCTCTCCAGTGCTGTCACTTTAGTAGGGCACTCCAATGTATCCAGTTACCATGTGGAGTTCCAACTCCCCATACAAAACAGCTTCTTCATCATCATGGGCTGTGCAAACCTCCCCAATACCCAGGAGAGGAACGAGGGAGTTGGGATTATCACATTATGAAAAAAAATGGCTTTTCTCTGTTAGCCTCCTGTCTCATGCTACATGCTGATATCTGAGTTAGACTAGGCAGCCAATAAAGAAGAGTCCCCCTAGCATATGGCTCAGCCTTGGCCCTATTAAGGCAGACATGCCAACTCTGTTCTCCCCCTGACCTGCATAATGGCTCTGAGCTCTAGTCCCTCCTGGACATCCACCAGGGATACTCAGGAATGTCCCCATGTACCCCCCCCCAGGATAGCCAAAACCCATTCACCCTGCCAGCAGTATCAGATGCCCAAGCTGAGAACCAAACTCACATCTCCTGGGCCATAGTCATGACTTTATATCTCAGAGGATAGAAGAGAAAGATGACTTTTATATTTTACTTTCTATTACTGCTATGTCATAGTAGTACATCACAGCAATCAACACAGGTGACACTCTTAAAGCTATCTGGTTAAAACAGAAAAAAAAAAACAGCTGCAGTGGTAATGCTTATGTAGACAAGTCAATAGCAGACAGTGCACTTTGGCAAGATTGCTTGCTGAGCTGAGTTGTACTAAAAATTTTTAATCTTGTGATAAAGTCCTTTTTTGATTATCAGTCACTGAGATGAATGTGAGCAGATTTCTAAAAAAGGCATGTTAACACAATGCGGTAGTTTGCGATTCATAGACACATTAGCAACAATAAGGAAAGGCCTCATTATCAGCTAATTTGCAGGCCTACGATTCACAATTAACTACCGTGAAGCACTCTGTAGTTAACTGTGATGGCTGCATTGTGTTCACACAGGCATCCCATCCCCATTCAGTCACTCATCCACATACACAGGTTCACATTCAAAAACTAAAGCGGACATGCATACACACACACACACACACACACACACACACACACACACACACACACACACACACACACACACACACACGCACGCACACGCACGCACGCACACACGCACACACACACACACACACACACACACACACACACACACACACACACACACACACACACACACACACACACACCACAAATTTCATAACTGTCCCTGAAATGTATGAATAATGTCTCCTTTACTTACCCTAGGACATCACAGAAAGTTGCTGTCCTACATGAACTCCAGACATTAGTGTTTCACTTCATATCCTTCTATGTGTCCCTGGTACCCAGAGGTTCCCTCCCAGCCCTGATCCCTGCAACATTTTAAGTGCTGTTATGGCACAAGTAGCTTAAAGTAAACCCTGATGTCTAGTTTTTCCCTTTATACCCCAACCCCTGCAGTGTTTGTTTATGTGCTGTTATGGCACAAGAGTAGTATCCCTGGTGTCTAGTGTTTCCCTTGTACCCCCTGATCAGCAGAGTGTTTTAAGTGCTGCTACAGTATGGCATTAGTATCCCTGGTGTCTAGTGTTTCCCTGTACCCCCTGATCACCAGAGTGTTTTATGTGCTGTTACAGTATGGCATTAGTATCCCTGGTGTCTAGTGTTTCCCTGTACCCCCTGATCACCAAAGTGTTTTAAGTACTGTTACAGTATGACATTAGTATCCCTGGTGTCTAATGTTTCCCTGTACCCCTGATCAGCAGAGTGTTTTATGTGCTGTTACAGTATGGCATTAGTATCCCTGGTGTCTAGTGTTTCCCTGTACCCCCTGATCACCAGAGTGTTTTAAGTGCTGTTACAGTATGACATTAGTATCCCTTGTGTCTAGTGTTTCCCTGTACCCCTGATCAGCAGAGTGTTTTAAGTGCTGTTACAGTATGACATTAGTATCCGTGGTATCTACTGATTCCCCCCACCCCTTGATCACCATAGTGTTTTAAGTGCTGTTAGAGTATGGCATTAGTATCCCTGGTGTCTAGTGTTTCCCTGTACCCCCTGATCACCAGAGTGTTTTAAGTGCTGTTGCAGTATGACATTAGTATCCCTGGTGTCTAGTGTTTCCCTGTACCCCCTGATCACCAGAGTGTTTTAAGTGCTATTACAATATGACATTAGTATCCCTGGTG
Organism: Protopterus annectens; assembly: GCF_019279795.1. Lineage (NCBI taxonomy): Eukaryota > Metazoa > Chordata > Ceratodontiformes > Protopteridae > Protopterus > Protopterus annectens. The sequence goes on along the minus strand of NC_056739.1, from coordinate 604,017,493 downwards.
TCTAGTGTTTCCCCATACCCCCTGATCACCAGAGTGTTTTATGTGCTGTTACAGTATGACATTAGTATCCCTGGTGTCTAGTGTTTCCCTGTACCCCCTGATCACCAGTGTTTTATGTGCTGTTACAGTATGGCATTAGTATTCCTGGTGTCTAGTGTTTCCCTGTACCCCCTGATCATCAGAGTGTTTTAAATGCTGTTACAGTATGACATTAGTATCCCTGGTGTCTAATGTTTCCCTGTACCCTCTGATCACCAGAGTGTTTTAAGTGCTGTCACAGTATGACATTAATATGCCTGGAGTTTAGTGTTAACCTCCAGTCCCCTCTATCTCTGTACTGTTTAAATGCCATTACTGCACAAGAATTTCGAGTCATTCTTGGTGTCTACTGTTCCCCCAAACCTACTGTTTAGACTTTGCTCATTAGTCTAGGGATGTATTTGGGTATGACAGGCACCCCAACACATATACTCGCACACACATACACACACACATCACACACACACACACACACACACACACACACACACACACACACACACACACACACACACACATGCCCCAACCTACTCAATTGCACTCACAGCCACTCATTCTTTCACCCTTACACTTTCACGCAGAAACACACACATAACCACATGCACACAACACACACACACACACACACACACACACACACACACACACACCTACCTAATTGCATTCACAGCCACTCGTTCTTTCATCCTTACACATGCCCACATACACACACACACACACACACACACACACACACACACACACACACACACACACACACACACACACACACACACACACACACAGCCCAGTACCCATCCGATTGCACTCCCAGCTACTCATACAGGAACCTTTTTTATATATACATATGCATACATGCATAAACTCACACCCTACTTCTCCCTACTCAACTTCTGCTATCACCCAGGCACACACACATACACGCACGTATGCACACATGCACTCACTCACTCACTTACTCACTCACTCACACATGTAACGTTTTGCATGCAGTCATGCACACACCTCCTATTCCTACCTTACCACTACACTCTCCACTACTTACCGCTTCTGTGATGGCTGAACAAGGCCTCATGCTAATCTACACATCCAAGTGACATGTGGATGTCTTCCTTGAGACAACTCTTGGGGGGGGGGGAGAACAAGGTTAATCAGCATTTGCCTCTCCTCTGGACTGCCTCATTACAATATAGCATGACTGTGGAGACAGCCCAAGCAGTGCTGCATATATTTGTGCTAAAACAATGCATTTGGAGCATCACTGAATTAAAAAAGGTTACTGTGAGGTGTACACAACACGTATACCTTAAGTAACCCTTATAAATTCAGCCCTCTGTATGTTTCACCATTCTCTCACAATGGTTAAGAGACTTCAAGGATAAAGTCTTATTTGCACAGCCATCCAAGTCAAATGACTGTCTCTGTCCAAATGACTTATTTTTTTTTTAATAACCAGTGTGTGCGTGCATTTACTTTGTTCATTTCAAGCTAATCAGAAAGCATATAGCTGCTTTAAGGAGGATTGTCTCTTATGCATAATGTAGGGGTACAAATATGATTTTCCTTTTCTGAGGGGGTGGGCAGAGAACTGATCTGTGCAGGCAGAAACCTGAAAGTGAAAAAAAAAAGGTTACGTAAATTATATTTTCCTTACATAAAAATAAATAATATAATTTACTGGTGCTCACTGCTGGCCGGCATTCAAGTCAGGTGCCCTGTTTGCCTCACTTTCCCTATGGCTTGGGTTCTAAAGTACATTTTTTTCGTGGTTTGGATGTTTATGCTATGCACATGATATGAATAAATGTGCTGATGAGGTGCAAGGGATTTATATAAATAGAAATTTCGCTGCTAAATATGTTTGCATTTTTTGTTATAGGATGCTTTGCTAGTTACAAGCTGCTATTAGAAAGATATAGCTATTACATATGTCTGTGATCTTCCCCTACATGCTTACTATTTTTAACTTTTGCTTCACTTTGCATAAATTCTGTTGTTGTTTCCTAAGATTTTCTTTAAAGTAAACTGCACCGGCTTTTGTAAACAAGCTGCTATGTTTTATTTCTTTGCTCTGCTTCCATGTTTTACATTTTTCTTTGAACTTTTCCTGCTTATTGGCACAGGTTATATTTCCCCCTACGTCACACAGTGTGAGACAGACAATGTGGTGCAGAGACTGAAATATGTGCTTAGAATGCTTTCTGAATGCAGGCAGTAGAATATACTGCGTTTAAGAGTATCACACAACCAGAGATTTTTTTTTTACAGAAGTTTTGCTTTGGTGAAGCACTCTCTGTAAAAATTCGGAAATAGTCAGCCTCTATTCAAAGTACACCAATGAATCACACTTCTGTTGATTGGCCAACATCCCAACATATCTGATCCTGGCATCCAGATAATGAAATAATTATTATATTACATGATTTTTCTACAGTCATGTTTTAAAACACATTCCTTATTAATATTTTATTTCTGAGACAGTATTATAAACTTTATTAACCATAAGTTGCATAAACAACCTTTATACAACACATAAGGAAGAAGCCAGCCTGCGTTATAAACAAGAAAGCAAGAATATCTAAAGGCATATTATTTACAGATGCAGAGAGTACAAAATGTCAAGGAACTCTCTTAAGGCATAAGAATATTTAAAATAAAGCTCATATAGAGTTTCCTAATAATCTTTTAAATGATCACAGTATTTATGACTTTTAAGGTATATCCACATTTTTTTTCCTGTACAGAGCTACTTGTCACATTGTAGCATGTGGGCCAAGTTTACTGTTATAAAAACAATGTCTAGCAACATGCTAATCAATTTAGCAAGTTGTTCTTTCCTTTCATTTGGTATAGCAATCTCCTCTTTTCTAGTATTTTAGAGCCAGTAACCTATGCTAAGTGGCATCAGACCACTATTTTAAATCCACAATGCCACATCTATTATCATGCTCCAGATGTTCCTGGTCTGCTCTGTCTGAGAGCATGTCCGGCAGGTATTCTCCTTAATCATCCTCCTTACTCATGTCTTGCTTTCTCAGTCTTGCTGGGCAGTATCGCCATATACATATGATAGTTTACCTTAAGAAAAGGATAGAACTCGGGAGTTCAAAAAGATGCTTTAAAAGCCCAAGGCTTTCTCCCATTGAAGCTTAAGTATATTTTACCTACAATTACATTCCCTTTTCACCTAGGACATTCAGAAGTGTCCTGAAACCTGAACAGCAAGCTTAAAAGCTATGAGTTGGGAGGTGACTACTAGTGATAAATATAAATAGTGGTGTTTCTTTCAAAGCAGGAGGTCTTTCAATTAATTCTTGAGATGCAAAGAAAAATAAATTAAACTCAGCTGTAAGTATTGCCAAAAAACTTCTTCAGTTTGGCAACAATGTCCAATAGGGGTACTGTGTCAAATGCCTTGCCCAGGCCAAGGTAGGCAATATGAACCATTTTACTCTTGTCCATTGCTTTGGTGACCTTCTCAAAGAAGTCCACCTGGTTGAGTAGGCTTGACTTGCTCTTGATGAAACCAAAGTGAATTGGTTCAGTGTGTGGAGGTTTCATATGTCATTACTGATCATTTCCATGATAGTTCTTTCCATGACTTTGCATATAAGACTAGTGAGATTTATGGGTCTGTAGTTTTCAGGGTCTGTAGATGGCCCACCTATGTGCAGAGGGATGATAGTTGCTGTTCTCAATTCATGAAGCACAATGTCTGTGGAATCTGTGGTTAAATAGTGATTCCGGAGGGCCTGATAGGTCATGTTTCATGATAGTTAAAAGGCAGCCTGGGATATTGTTGGGGTCCACTGATGTAGTGTTCTTGTCCTTAGAGATAGCCATTGAGGACCTGCTTTTTAGTGATAGCAGAAGGAGTTATAATTGATGGTATTTCCTGATGGGAGGCTGTCGCAGAAGGAGAGAGGGCTAAAGTTAGAGCAGAATTCCTCTGCCAGTTGGTTTGCTCTATCTTCTGGCACAGTACAGGTGGCTCCATTAACAATGAGCTCTGCACACAGCTGTGTATTGTCTTTGATGTTGAAGACATAGCTAAAGAATGCCTTGTGTTTGTCCTTCAGCTGGGAGGGAAAATTAACCTCAAATATGTCTTTGACAGACTATTTGTCCTTCTTGTTATTTGTTTAGTTTGATGAGAGCATGTTTATCCTGCTGGGTGCTACACCTCCTAATTTTTGTTATGATTTTCTTCCCTTGGCAGGGAAAGGAGATTTACATAACTGTGGAAGCTGGTGGACTAGAAATGTGTATTTAGGTAAATATATCATCTTAACAACCTTATGTTTAGATAGAAAACAAAGGTGCAGGTCTACCCATTTTTTAACATTATTAAATAAATCATCCAGGAAATACTTAGGATTATAATGAGAAACTTCTCTGAGATCCTGGGTAAGCTTTATCTCTATACAAGTCAATTCATGCATACTCTGCTATTCTATGCTAGGCCTAGCAGAACAGGCAGTTGCAAAGAGTACAGTTTGTTTAAGTGAAACTAACCCATTTTCCTACAGTTACCTTTTAACATGAATTTCTCCTAAAATTATTCAGTAGCTGTATAGTCTGTAGGAGGTACTTAACTGGATAAATGAATCATTACCTACAAAGCAGTTTTAAACTTGACACTGCTCAATGCTAAAAGCCTAAAAACAGTTGCCAATCCTCACTGCTTTCCTAATTCTTGAAATCATATACAGCTGTATAATTACAAATATATGGTCTTAGTGTAGTGAAAATACTCTACTACTGGTTTTAATACCCAGCACTCATTTAAATCCTCTATCAAGAGGACCTGTGTCTGTGCCTGTCTTGGGGATGAGTCTATTTATATTTGAATTCCATTACTTCATATCTAATCCAGCAAAGCAATGACTTTGAACTCTTCTATCCTGATACAATAATTAATAGGAAGTCTACCTTCCATATTATGGACAATTACAGAACCCCCTCCATGATACTAGCAGCTCATAAAACCTACCTTAACATATTAGAATCCCAAACTATTAAACATAATGCAATCATTTTGGGTGATTTCAACTATTTGTTTATAAACTGGATAACATGCACCACAAAGAACACATATGCACTTTGGTTCCTGGATATCAACAATTCCAGCTCTCTTAACCAATTAGTGCCTCCCCTATTTGGTGCTCAAACAAAATCTGATTCTTACAAATATGGCATCATTGTGTACCATGCCTAAAGCTTTCTACTCTTTGGCCAAGTCTGACCATTGTTCCATACTATTCTCCGTACAATTCCAGCTTAAGATCCGCTCAAATCCCACTGTCTTAATAAGACTTCTCCAAGGCTAACTTTCAAGTCTGAGATTCTGACTTAAGAAGATGTAAAACATCTTCACCCCAGTGGGATCCCATAGCTAAAACAGATGCCTACTCAACTGATTTCTAGTTCAACCTAAACTTCTGCATCAAAGCTTCTTTTTCCATTCATCACAAATACAATGCCAAGTTCAGAAGCAAACCACTTTGGTGAAACCCCCCAGCATTAACAAACTCTACAACAATAGAAATAATGCCTAGTCATAAAAAATAAAGTCAGATCTCTTCTTTGCAAAAGTGACATCTAGAGGATAAACACAGAATAAAGGCAAAAGATTAACATCTGCATTTCTTGGTTTGAATTAAATATCAGTACCACATCGAAAGATAACCATTAAGCCTTTAACTGTGTCAGAAACTCCAGAAACAATACCCAACTCAGCACTGAGCTGACACCAAATGGCACCATCCATGCTGGCCCTGTGGATATTACAAACATGCTAATAGACAAATTTAATTTAAACCTCTCCTGTCTGTCTCCTCCATGCCTCCCCCAACAATGTCCAGTCAATACATCCCCCTAAAGTTACCTCAGAAAGAGTGGAAAAAAGCCTTCTTTAAAAGCCAAAGCACTAGATCTGTGAGACCAGCCAATATACTAGATTGTTTTCTTGTTGTTATGAAATATGTGCTTCAAAGACACTGTTGTTAATCTGTTCAACCTCAGTGTCTACACCGGTTATAAACCTGAAACTTGGAGAACAGTTGATGTTGCCCTCCTCAACAAGGGTGGCACAGCCACTGACCCTAGGAGCTATGGACTGATTAGCCTTACCATCCTAATCTGTAAGGTAATGGAATGCATCTTCATGAAATTTATAAATAAGGATAAGCACATTTTACATTCCCTTGACTCAGATGAGTTTGGCTTTGTTAAGGGCAGATCCTGTCTACTTAACTTGAATGACTTTTTTTTGAGAGTCACACAAGCATTGGACGAAGGCAGATCAGTGCACACCATCAACCTATATCTATCAAAGGCTTTTGACACTATTCTGTACTCTAGCATTATTGATAAACTGACCCAGCTAAATATAAACCTTTATGTTACTCATTGTTGAGAAGAGGGGTTAACAGGATGAACCCATTCTATCAAGGTTGATGGCACACTTTTCTTGAAAAGTATCTTTAAAATTCTTACACTGATATACCATCTAGTTATCGTGCTTTTCCAGACTGCACTTATAATTTCTGCTATAACAATGGAATGATTCAACAACTCTAATACCTGAGGATAATTTTTGTTAAGATCTGTTTGTATTAAGAACTGGCAAATTTCTTGATGCTAAGTCATAACCTGTGATTGACATAATTTCTGATAAAAAGAGTTCATAATTTATTTAAGGTAAAGGGGTGTTGTAAGATGTTACCAGATTCTTATCATATAGCCGTAATGGAGTCCTCCTTCTGCTGCTCCATGATACTTTGTGCCAGCAGTTTGGTGGGCATAATACCTGTAAATTACAGTAAGGCCTTGATTTCCAACTGTTTCTTGTAAACTAGAAAATAAGAGTTCTGCCTATCCACATTCTTTCTTTTAATACCATGGTTGCTATCTTAGAAAGCAAGCAGTATTTACATTTACCCTTTGTATACTTTCATTTTATATTTTCTAATCTGAATTTCAAGGCCTTGCATCTGCTTATCCATTGCAACTTGTATCTCATTTGATATTAAGAGAGGGTCTCTTTCTCAAGACTTTGAAGTTCTCTTATTTATATTCCAATCATTTTGAATGTTCCCTTTGTTCAATTCTTTCGTTATGCCAATCTTATTATAGTACATACTAGTTTTTATTACATATTCAATATTGTGTCTTATTTATCACAAGGCAGAGTTTACTCTTTGCATATTTTTCCAACATATGATGAATCCAGATGAAAAATGATGTACGTATATTTTTGGTATGGTCCATTGTTTTTAGACTCCTGTAACAAATACTTGTCATGTATCTCTGCAGCAGCATAATTATTTATATTTAATAGTGTCAAAAGGAGCATTCTTTAAATGTATTTTTGTGGCGCAGTAGGTACTTGTTAGTGTTGCTGTACCACAAGTCCTGGATTTAATTCTTGGCTTCACTTACCAGTCATATATAACTGGCTTGCGCATGTGAGTGAGTATGCGATGGGCGCTATGATTTCTCACAACTCTAAAGACATGCTGCTTAGGTTGACTGTTCTGTGATAAAGTGACAGCCATATTGCAAGCTACATCCTTTTCAGTGATTTCTGGGTATGTTTACAGTCTGCATTTCTTTCCGTGATTTCTACATATGTTTTGGCTTACTTTGATACTAAATTTCTAAGAGGGAAGTTAAAATGGATGAACACTAAAGTGATGCATTTTTACTTTAGGTACATTAATCTCTAGGTCTCTCTTTAAGTCTGATTTTATGGTGCTATTAATGTCAGTCTTTTTAAAGGGCATATTTTTATTATCTGCAATTTGAAAAGTCATACTTATAAAGCTGAATACTATTACATTCATGTTTTTTGTGCAAAATAAAATATCTAACCCTAAATGATTATTTGACATCTTTACTATGAAAAAGGTGATGAATACAAGTTTTTTTTATTATTTTTGAGCCTTGCTTTTCTACAACTCATGAAACCACATCAAGACTAGAGGAGATTTTATTTTCTGTTAATATGGATTTATTGTGGATATCAGTTATCCTGTATTTATATAAACAACTATATTTATGAATTAAGACATCTTCAATATTTGTTACAATTTTCATTTTCATTACGGACTATTTATCTCCCAAATGTTATATAATAATTATTAGATCCAAAATATGACTATTAGCTTTGACAATATTCATTTATATAATCTGCAGATAAAAAAGCTATATTTTTTACCTAATACTGTTGAATGTCTATTGGTATTTCAAACCCTAAAAGCTGTCCTACATGTATTAGCTGACTCTGTCTTTAAATGTTTGCATACATGCAGGAGAATTAAATTCTGAATTTCATTGCTGATTTACAGTTTTTAAGTTCTGCCTCAAGAGTTGTTTTGCATATATTTTCATATTTAGTATTATTTGTAATAAATTATTAACTTCTAAGCATTAATTGAAGCCAAAACGGATGATACACTAAATATTAACTGTGAATAATGATGAAAATCTCTATTTTTTTCTGGCTGGATTAAGAATGTTCTGCTGTATATTAGAACTGTAACCCCTAGGAACACACACAGCATACAACTGTGATGGGGTGCAATTTACAGAAGAACCCCCACATTTGTATGGTGCTCATTGTACCACAGTATTCAGGCCATGGCACATCATGTTAACAAGTGATCCAGTATGGTCATCAAAGGTAGTTGTACCCAACAAAAGCAGTATCTCTGTGTTCTTTTCTAACATCTAGACTCCCAAACATTCTGATAAGTGAAAGACAGGAACAGCAGGATAGATTTTGCTTGACATGAAGTAGGTTTCTAAAATGAATAAATGAATGCATCAAGATGGGAAATAATAGCGCATATCTAGTCCTGTAATGTGGTTTTCATAAATGTCTAGTGAAGGCTGCAAGGGGCAGTTACATACCCTCCTAACATTTCTAATGGTCTAATTTTGTATGCATGGATAAATCTCTGACTACAACCCTGGGTATCTGAGTTTGAATAATGTCTCAGACACCTACTGAAGTGGGCACAGGTGGTGAGAGGAATGGTGAGGTTAGTCTGATGGGTCAGCCATGCTAACAGACATGTAGTATCGTAGGATGGAGAGGTGTGAAACAGGACTTCTCCCTAATGGGGATGTGGATGTTAGTGCTTGCCCGACCCATTCCACCCATATCTCAAAAGTTTACACACACACACTTGTTATGTTAAAGAATGTAACACATTTTAAACTCTCATGTTACAAGTGGAATCCAAGCATTATAATGCATGTTTATATTAACTCATGTATACTGTACTGTTTTAAACATTTTTATGGTGTATGTAATACTTTGTGGAGCTTTTCTCCCTGGGCCACTGCTGAAAAAGGGCACAAGCTCAGCCAGGCATTCATGGTCAACACATGTCAAATAAATAAATAAATAAACAACAAGTAGGCATGATATAGATTTCTTTTCATAGGCACTTCAGGAGTGCAACCAGAGAAGGTGAGGTTGCAGAAGAAGGCATTATGAATTAATTGGGTGCATATAGAACCCTGTCCTGCATGTCAGAAATGCAGTTCTGTAGCATATTAGAGGGAGTGTTCTATGGTGTTTTCTGTGATAAATATTCACAGGTGAAAGTATTGATCAACAACATATAGAAATGGCTGAATCTGGACAATGTCCTGATGTTCACATCTTTACAGAGTCTGCTGACGACATGCAGGTACATGGAAATGTGTCACAGTCAGAGGATGTGGTAACACTACTGCATCTTCCTTTCCTAGGTTGGGGGGTACAACCCTCACGGCAAGGGGGTGTAGGTATTGTTAAAGATATTAGATGACCACACACAATCCACTGTGCAGGTGGACTTTCCTGGAGCAGAAAACCTCAGAAGTCTTCAGCACTGGCCAAAACTCCAGCTTTGGAAGTTCATACTGCTTCCTCAATTGTCTTGCCCACAAAGTAGGAGCATCTGATGTCATTGAATATCTCAGTTGTCCACGGACTTGTATGTGGCATTTGACATTAATCAGCACATGTTCTGGAGTGTGAGTCACAGACAATCTGCCACACAGTCCTTCATGGAGCTGGGAGGTGTTTTATGTGGCCTTTGTGATGTGATGTCCAATTATGTGAAAACATGTAACTAAACACCATGAAGTGATATTTACAGGGAGGATATGGTGGTAAATAATGTCACAATAAGCAGTAGTCTATGCAGAATTGCAAGTGCTTTCACATCTGCTCAGTCTGCCATTGTTCTGTATGGCCTGGTTTGGGTAAGAACATGGTGTGGTCATTTATATGAACCATCACAATATCATATTCAACAGCCATGTCTAGAGCTCTCAGAAATCTCAGTGACTCTTACTGTAGGAGACTGTGATGTACACGGACAAGGACAGTTACCTTTAAGACTGGCATCCATCACCAGCAAACATCATTCATGTGCAGGCCCTGTAGCAATGCTCCATCCTGGCTAACAGAGGTGATGAGCGTTGCATCCTCTAGCCATCAGTGTTACAGAAGGATGAGGTCATGAAGAAGAACACTATTCTTACCAGGAAAGTCCTTGAACCCTGACTCCTCTCACTGTCAAAGTAACACCAAAAGTAGTGCAAACAGTGAGTCCATATCCATGTGACAGGTAATCTATAAATCATCTATTCTTCCAGTGATCCTGCCTCAGTGACATAGCCACAGTCATGTCCTGTTCCCAGTCTTGTTTTACTATGTACCTTGACCCCAATGCTTCCTCTGCCCTCTGTAATAACTTGCACCTCATTTTCCCCACCCAGTTTGTGGTGACAGATTTGTGTTATTATACTCTTTGGTACTTTGTGCAAATAGTGAGGACTGTGTTGCAATGCACACTCCATCTCATGTGATATTGAGCTAATGTCCAGTTCACAGTGACACCAGACAATTCACTGACCAGCATACAGGCCTCGATGCTTTGCCAGAGACGGCCTCCACCTGTCACCACTGGGATTCTAGATCCTGGCCAAGGCTCTCGCATCCTCCATTGTGCCTTTTTTAGGCAATGCTCCAAAGACAAATCTTCCAACATAAAAGATCTGTCAAAAAGCAAATTGAAGTTCATGCTGCTTAACACTAGGAGCCTTAACCTGAAAATGCACTCACTGGAGGCTCTCCTTGCACCGGGAGATGCCAATGTCTGTGCAGTCATGGAAACTTGGTTCAGGGCTGCGGAGAGCACCCCTTACCAGGCTACACCTCATTCTACACATTCCAACCCCAAAATGAGGTTGGAAAAAGTAAGGGTGATGGAGTTTCTATCTTTATTAAGGACAGGCTCACCTCCAGACTGGTCTGCCAGCATGATGCACTGGAACTACTCCAGATGCAACTGACAGTTGGCAAGACACCCATCCAAGTTATTGCCACCTATAGACCCCCCCTCCTTGACTCAGGACACTCACTCCTCTTACCTGGATCTATTTGACTCCATCAAGGTACCCCCTAACACCCTGATCCTTGGTGACTTCAACTACCCCACCATAGACTGGGTGAACTATTCCTGCACTAATGCACTCACTCAATGATTCCTTGACTTCATCAATTCTAATGCATTAGACCAGCTCATCTCATCCCCCACAAGGGGAGATAACATTCTGGACTTGGTTCTCACCAACATGGGTGACCGCTGCACCACTCCCATAGTATGTTCTTCCCTGGTGAGATCAGATCATTGGACTGTCTTGTTCGAAGTTTCTATCCCACCCCCCCAGCTGTAATCAAGCTAAAAATGTCTCAAAAGTTGACTACAACTTTCTAAGGGAGGGAATCTGTAGTTTCACACCACCACCCCCCTCAGAGGATGCAGACAACTATGTTGAAAAATATGCTAATGCAGTATACAAGCACCTGTACAACTGCATGGACTCAGCCATAGCCAACAGAACTAAAACCTGCTCCTCAAGGAAACGCAAACCTGTTTGGTGGACATGCTCTATCAAAAGGCTTTACAACAAAGGAAGAAACTGTTGTCCAATGGTAAAAAGGAACAAATTTCAAACTGGAAAAAACTCCCTCCTTAGCCTCAACAAGCAAATTAGATCACTAGTGAAAACCTCCAAAACGAATTATGAATCGAAACTAACCTCCATAACAAAGGGAAACCATAAAGTCATCTTCAGTTACATAAGGAGCCTCTATGGCAAAGTCCAGGTTTGTTCTGAATTAGTACTCAACAGTATCGCTTACACTAATCCTGTTGACTTAGCCAACCTGCTAGCAGATAGGTTCAGCTCAAACTTCACCCCCCTGTTCCCCCCCAAAGGTTCTTTCAACATCCCTGATACTTGTCCCGCACCTCACATCTCCATAGATCAAGTGTTAAAGGCCCTATCCAAGGCAAAGAACACAGCTTTCATGGGACCTGATAGTATCCCAGGCTCTATTCTGCACCATCTCCAGAAAGCACTGGCTTCGCCATTGAGCACCCTATTCAACCACAGTATAAGTACAGGCTTCATTCCAGCAGAGTGGAGAACTGCTATTCTCATCCCCTTGCACAAAGGTGGTGCCACTACCGACCCTGGAAACTATTGCCCCATTAGCTTGACAAGTCTGATCTGTAAAGCCATAGAGCATATTATTATGGATCTCATAAACAAGGACTTAGACAATCTCTAAGCACTTGACCCCACCCAGTTCGGATTTGTCAAGGGCAGATCTTGCCTGTTGTACATGGTTGACTTCTTTGAGACTTTCACCAAGGCCCTGGATGAGGGAAAGTCAGTACATACAGCTTACCTTGACTTGGCCAAGGCCTTTGACACAACCTCCCACACAGGCATCATCAGAAAGCTAACACAACTTGGTGTAAATCCCTATCTCATCAAGTGGGTGGCCAACTGGCTCACTGATAGGACCCTCAAGGTCAAAATAGGTGCCTCCACCTCTGAGGGCAGACCTGTCACTAGTGGAGTTCCCCAGAGATCTGTCCTGGGACCCTTACCTGTTCTCAGAGGTCCAGGTAAAGAAAAAAGGCCTGTGGCTTACCAAGTTTGCAGACGACTGTAAGTTGGGTGATATCATTGACTCCCCAAATGATGTTAACATACTGCAAGAGGGTCTCACAGCAACTAATGACTGGTACTATAGTCATGGCCTCAAGCTAAATGCAAAAAAATGTATCATCAAACCATTTGGCAAAAACATGGCCCCTACTGATTACCGCATTAATAGCAACTCTCTAAACACACAACCTGTGGTAAGAGACCTGGGTACTCAGTGTCAGATTCAACCATCATGCAGAGGCAGTGGTCAGAAAAGCCTTTTACTTGGTTCACTTCATAAAGGGATTGCATCTAGAAAAAAGGAGGTTATTACCTCTCGATACTCCTCTCTCATTAGACCAATAATTGAGTATAATGCCACGTTTGGTATGTACCTCTCCAAACATCTGCACCAACTGGAAAGATCATAGAAATACCTAACAAAGAGAATCCATGGCTTTCAACACCTGCCCTATGTGGACAGGTTCAAATCACTATCACTCCTACTTGGTATTATGCAGATTGCTCAGAGGTGAGCTATGTCTCACCTACAAGGCAATCTCAGACCCTGCCCTACTAGAGATGCTTCATATTTGTAAGTCTAACTCCTTTGTACCTGCTCAAAAAGCCTGCATCTAATATGCAACATCAACAAAACCTGCTGGAGAGACAGGTTTGTCTCCTAGAAGCTGCTCCATCTCTGGAATAGACTTCCCATACATGTCAAACAGAGTACCTTGCTGACCCTCTTCAAGCGCAACCTTGATGAGTGGATGGGAACCACAAATTTGTCCCAGGGGTTCCATCTGTGTCCCTCAGTTACAGGGGTGACAGGTGCTGACTGAGGTTTCTTTTTGGGGATAAACTCATGGCTAGGCTTGTATGGGCCCCAGGGCCATTAGCCTAGTAACCTCCTATGATCCTATACCTGAATAGATCTCTGCATTATCATTCATTTGTTGTGGCATTTATATGTAATGTCTTAAAGTTTTGCCTGTACATTGGCAGCTTGTCAACTCTGCTGTGTATTGCTCTCCTTGCAGCCAAGGGACTCTTTCTGACTAAATGTCATCCTTCTGCTGATAAATGTCATCAGCCTTACCTGCTGCTGGCTTTGTTGTTGTTGTTGGATGATGTAATACAACCATGGAGTCAAGCTGGCAATCCTGGATCCTTAATAGCAGATTGTACAGCACTGCACAGACAGCAAATATTTTGCTGACAGCATTAGAACATCAACATCACACTTTCAATAGGACAAACACCCACACACATGATGTTCTGTATCTGGACATAAACAGTAATGAAATTCATCTCAGCAATGATTTCAGGTTTGCATGTCAGGGTTCAAGGGGATGGACACTATCACCTTTGAAACACAAGATAAGTTTTTGGGAATGGGAGATTGTCGGCATGCATAGTGTGTATATGCATCATCAGGCACTGTAGACACTCTGCCAGCATTACGAGCAAGATCCATCCATCCATCCTCAGCCCCTTTTCTCATTTTGTACATGGTGTTGGGGTATCACTTCAGCAGTGACAGTCATCTCGAGCCAAGGTTTACACCACCGGGTGCCTATCCCTGCAGCGGTACTTCATTCATACAACTCACTCGCATGCTCACTCTCAATAACAGCCAATTTAGAGTGTCCAATTCACCTACTGCATGTCTTTGTAATGTGGGAGGAAGCCAGAACACCTGGAGGAAACCAACGTGACCACAGGGAGGACATGCAGACTCTGAACAGAAGATACCCCAGCCAAGAATCCAATTGGAGAACCTCTTGCTGTAAGGCAGCAACACTATCCACTACACCACCACAGCCACAAAAGATATGTTGGCAGGGGATCATCCCCTCAGCCTCCATTTGCCTACTGTGTGACTACTATCAAGTCATATAACCAGCTTATTGTTTCAGCTGTTAAATTTATGCACTTAGTAACCTAAATCCTCATCTTTTTCACTGTGCTTACTTATGTTTCACACATTCTTTAATGCTTCCACTGCTTCTACAACCATTGTCTCCTCTTGGTGGCTGTTTTATTCATCCAGCACACCCCACACCCTCACTGTAATAAAATAAGAACTTCTAATACATCTGTACAATCTGTTGACAGCATCTAAAATCTTCTCTGCTGTCTTGGAGAAATGCTATCCTTTGCAGCATAGTCAAATAAAACAATTCAGAGAAGACCAAATAACATGTCAGTGGAGCTGCCTGAGAAGTCAGTTGAGAAATCGTTAATGGATCTTAATATATGTGGTCCTGAAGACGGAACTTAACATGTACTTCAAAATGTCTTTCAAACAGGACTGATTGCTTGAAAATACTTGAATATTAGATGTAAAATAAATGTTTTTCACATTGTTAACTTATATTTCATGTGTCAAATTTGTGTGCGGGTATACAGTAAATAAAGGTTTTGTGGAGTCTACTCAGCAGTCTATGTAAATTTTTGGTATATAGTATCATATGTTCATAGGTGCTTTTCTATTTCTGAATCTAACACCTTCCATCTATTCCAATTTTAAAGGTTGTCATGTCTATGAGTGACTCCTCACAAGTAAAATCACTGTTGATGGAAGTGTTTTGGCCATTAATCAATTTTCAAGCCAAGAAAAGCATCAGAACCTTTTGTTCTACTTTGACAATAAGTGCTGTCCAGAACTTGCAATGATCTCACGTACTTGAATATGCAAAATATTGGCTACTGTTAAGACCCACAGCATAAACAGCTTTGACAATTCTAAGCTCAGTTGTTCTGATCAAGAAACCTCAGGTATCATTTACAAAATGTAAATGACAGTAATAAATCATACAGTAACACTCAATACTTTGTGAATGATGCATATGACTATTAACAGAAAATAACCTGTAGAAAAGAGAAGTTGGGGAACTTGGAAGAAAACTTTATTGCTCAGATTTGTACATCTTACACAACTCATATATTAGCTGTAATCCATAAAACAAGAACCAATTATCAAACAGTATACAACTAAAAAGGAAGGTGATAGCTCTACAATTCCTTGCAGGAAGGCCATGCCAAAATATGCCTTTTCCTGGATATGTAATTTGCAGTGTTTCAAAAACATATATATTCTCATGTAAGTCTGTACTGCTATAATTTCTAGTTCGGAGACATTTATGAAATATATGCTTAAAGTGTCAGTAGATGTAATGGCTGACATTTCCATAGTCTTATTGTATTTGTTGTGGTAAAAGGTAACAGAATGAACTATCTGATTTGAGAGGGTTTCTTTAGTTAAGGACAAGCCTGTACCACCTTTCATCAAACAGGTGAGCAGCTGATCTTTTATTCAAGTTATGTCATTTTCTCCACATGATATCTCAATCTTCTGTGAATGTTTAAAATATATTTTCTTTTGGTTTATTTTTGGGGTACAGGTAGCTGAATGGATTGATTCAATAAAAATGAAGATAGAACTTAGGCAGAAAGGAAAGATCAGTCTTTTCTGATCGTTTGCCTTTGTCGAAGACAGTTTAATATTTCTTACAAATCAAGGTTTACAGCTCAGAAACAGTTCTCTTTGTGATGAGTGTCACTTTAAACAACATTGACCAAGACAGGCATTTCAAATCCACTTTCTCAGCAGGTTCAAAGAGATCTACAGTCAACTGTCCAGGCCTAGAATATAAATTACAGTGATGAGATTTTGGAGATTTTTGTGTGGTATCTAAAGATATCTGTGCGGAGGCTGTTATGCCATCTCAGATACCTAACAGAAGCACTTGGAATGAAGAAAAATGTAACATCAAGTCAGAGAAATGATGCAGGTAATCCAACAGGCTATTAAATGGAGAAATACAAGACTCAACAGAATTATATGAGATCCAGTGAGACAATTTCTTCCATTTTGACAAGTGTGACTTCTTTGAAAAAAACATCCT
Organism: Protopterus annectens; assembly: GCF_019279795.1. NCBI lineage: Eukaryota > Metazoa > Chordata > Ceratodontiformes > Protopteridae > Protopterus > Protopterus annectens. Next base: position 604,000,532 of record NC_056739.1, on the reverse strand, counting down.
CATCTTTATCAATACATTTATGATTGTATTGGATAAAGATTCCCTAATAGGATTCAGCAGCAAATCATCTAACTATGCAGCTTGAAAGATCTAAGATTGGGATGAAATGCTAAAAGATGTTGAGTTAATGTTCTTTTGTAAGGGGGATGTTGTAGACATTAAGACATGACAGACACAGAACCATAGTGCACCATGCAAAAAGGTGCAATTTCGGTGCTATCCAGATCAGCTCTGTGTCTAATCCAGTAACCGCTCTGTGTCTAATCCAGTAATGAGTAATGCCTTCTTTATCAGGGGAATGGAATACAAAGCATACAGAAGGTCCTAAATGTATGAAAAGAAAACACATTTCTTAATCTTTCAGGCATATCAGTAGAGGACTAGGATAGAAAACTGCTTTCTGAGGATTGTGAACTGTTGTAAACAGATCAATCACAAGACACACCCCACTGATTTGTCACCAAAAGAAGTGCTCCCATGTTTAGCCGTCTTTCTTTTTTTTTTTTTTTTTTTTGTTTAGTTATCTTTCTTGAGCTGGAGACATGGTTCCACAGGAGGAATGTGCTAAATGTTTGTACCTTCCTTAAAGAGACAGCTGGAATATTCAAGTTGTGGGCTATTATCCATTCCTAGATGAACATTGTCACTCTGTTTATAACAGACCCTTATTTCACATTGTTTAATAATAATCCCAATTCCTAACCAGGTAGGCCAACTAGACACAGTCCCTTTTCAGGGGCGACTTGGCAGCAACGTCTGGTTAAGTGATTTACGCACTGTCACACAGGAGGCAAATGAGGGCTGAGGGAATAAAACCATGTACCACAGGAACTAAAAGCTTGAAAATCTGCCTCAACTGCCAGACTAGTTTGAATAAAACTTTGGCATTATCTAGCCAGAGCTGGAAAGTTTCTGGGATCTGTATGGTTTGAGGTTTGTTTGAAAAAGTCAGATATGTGTTTTTTTTTTTCTTTTAGCTTGATGTCAAGGGAGATCTCTGATAAATATTTGTTTCATGCACTTAGTAAGAATCTGTATTAACTTCCCAAGTATAATCCAAAAACTCCTTTGACTATAACTGTGCAACAAATGGAGTGGAGGAATCTTTACTCACAAAGCGGTCATGTGAATCTATCAAACTTGCCACATCGCCTGTAATCATTGGACATTGTGGAATCTTTACTCTAGATGGGTTATAGCTTGGTTCCACAGACTTTTTGGTCATGTCTGACTGCATGTGCCAACTTATGTGAGGAACAATCGGCATATAAAATGATATGACCTCAAGAGCTCTCAGATGAGCTTGTACTGTACTTAGTGAGCAATTACTTCTGCTTCCTGAAGGAAACGGCTTGTAACGTTTTATCACACCAAAAAAAAAAAAAAAAAGCAGGAATACTCTAGAATCAAGACATTCCCCCAGATATTATGTAGTGTATGAGAGCCACAAAGCTGGCTAATACAGCAAGGAGTAATGTTTTCTGCATCAGTAGAATGGAATACAAAGTATATAGAACGTTTTGGTTCAGAGTAATACCTTTATTACTAAATTACTTTATTATAGTTGAAAGATGCTGATAGAAAGACTCAGATGAATCTGTGACTATCAAGACAGGGATAGTTTTGAATTGTCTTGAGCACGAGAAAGCCCATTACTAGAACAAGGGTGGGTGAATGTGGCAACTGCCTCAGGCACCAATTTGTAGGGGGGGCACCAAATTTTGAAAGAAAAAGTATGACAACATACAAGTTGTTATTAAGCATTCTTAATTGTGATTGCATATTAGACTGCTGGTAAAGTGTATAATTATATGTCCTGTTTTTATAAAGCTAATTAAATTAAGATGACCTGTAAACTGCTCTTTAAAAATATTGACAGTTTACAAGATGTTATTAAGTGACCATCTTTGCAATCAGCCGCTAGACAGTGTGGGATGCTGCCAAATTGATGTACTGTCAAGGACACCACATTTTCCTGCTATATATTTAAGGAAACCAAAAACAATGGCAAATATTTTGAAAAGATCTAGTGAGTAAGACCAGGGGCAGACAGACTGAAAATTAATGCACTGTGCATGAATTGTAAAGTATTTAATGTGAGCTGGTTGGCAGGGTTGAGTAGGCAAGCATTCATTGAACCTAAAAAGTTGTCAAAATCTAACAACTTAGTAATATGAGTGAGGTTTTCAGGATCCTAAACTTGCTGACTAACAAGATGAGGTAAAAAAGGCATATGACTGATCTTTATTAGGCATCATTTTTTTTAAGGACCAAAAACAAAAAGTATTCAGTAGAAAGTTTTTCTTGCTAATGAGCAAATGAATTGTACAGTTTAGTAATATCACAAAAAGTACAATCAGGGATATGTGGAAATGGTGGACTCAGGTCAGTAATGGAATCTGTATAAATTCCAGTGTATAGCCTTATAGTAATTTATTGGAGAAATCATTTTTGTTCTGTTGTAATGTCTAGCCAAATGGGTAGAAAAATATTAAACCTTTGATAAAGAGGGCCAGGGAAAGTCTGACTATCATTTGCATTTCCAGTCATGGTGAATCTTCATCAGGATGTCCAGATTGCTTTCCTTCTCCATTGGAATATTGCTTTTGATATTACTGTTGGTGAAATATTGAAATATCCTAGGAAAACTGGGTATGGTAGAAGAAAGCAGGTAACTGCTGAAATTCCAAGGATCATAACTGTGGTTCTCAGAATGGTGGAAATGCAAATACAAATGAAAGCAATATATACTAAGAAAAGCATTGTGGTGCCTATCAGTATTCCCATTTTCTCTATGGTAACTTAAGCCTGGAGTTATAAAAAGCAGGAGGAGGGTGAGATGGTGCAGCCCTCCATGTCGGGAGTTACAGGAGACCAAAGCACAGCCTGAAAATTTCTTAAAAGGTGTAAAAACATGTTTTAGTATTCACAGTGTTAAACCTGAATACCAGTTTATATTGGATGTGTCATGAGGTATGGCAAAAGAGCTTATATTTCTGATAGGAAGCCATAGAATACATCTCACTGTCTTGTAACAGGGAACATCTTAGGAACTGCAGACCTGGCTTTCCTTAAATTTCTAGTTCTAGTAACATATCATCCACTAGCTTTCCAAAAAAGGTCCTGGTACTGCTAGCAGAGCTTAATTATATAATCAGGATAAGACTGGATTTGTAACCAAGCATATTTTTGGAATATAGGTGCTGTGAAGCAGTTCTCATTGAATTATCTACAAAATCATCAGCACACTACGTCATGTGGATTTGTGCTTTGTCACCAGTGGAAAGCAGCTTCTCCCAATTATTCTTAATAGAACCATATGGTAAGAGCTCTAGAGTATACCAGATGCGGTCTTTCTACTTGCACAGGTAAGTTAAATAATTAGTTGCTATGAATGAAAGATTAGCTTATGTATAAGCTCATTTACCAAACATGTCTTTATCTTCAGCTTTTTGATCAGTAAAAAAGTTTATTTTACAGATTGCATACAGAACTATTTTGGGATCATTGCTAAAGCCCCTTGATCTGTTTTCAAATTAAATTGTGACTAGTGGCCAAAGCTATGGACAATAAAAAAGCTGTTACTAATATGCCAGTAATGCATGGAGAAAGGATTGGACCCTTAAAAAATCCCATTAAAATTAATAATTGAATTAAGACAAAATAAAATATCATCTTAGTTTACTTTGAGACTTATTTTATGGGTACCGTTGTGATTAGGGGTTTTGTGCCTGTACAAGTTAGCAGCCTGAGGTTCAGAGGGTCTAAAGTTTTATTGTCAAGCTTAAAATCTCATAGCACTTAAGACACTTGATTGCTATAACTTCATGTCAACATATTCCACTTCCCTATAAAAATTATTTTTGAAGGAAATTGGTATCTGACTTCTGACTGCAAGAATAAGCTTATTTCATAATTCTGCAAGGCCATATAATGTGCCAGACACTTTTTATATATTATTAATATTATTTTTTTTAATTAGATTCTCTGGTCAAGTGCTAGCTTCCCCAATGTGTGTTTGAGGTGTAAATTTTCAAAGAGAACCACATTAAACATTGCTTATACACCTGGCAGAGGCTGTCCCTTAGTAATCTGTAAGAAACGTAACATAATGATAATTCATGAAGCCTCTTTGAAGGGTATAAATTCTCCAAACTGTGGAATTTTCTAGCAAGAAATCATTGCACCTTTTCAAATTCTTTCAGGTGGCTTGTTTGAAGGTTGCAAAATGCAAAACTATATTCAGTAATGGGAAGTATTAATGAAGTATAGCATGGTACAATGATGTCACTGGAGTGAGGGCTGCATCAGTGATGTATAACATGGTACAATGATTTGACTGGAGTGAGGGTTGCATCAGTGAAGTGTAATATGGTACAATGATATCACTGGAGTAAAGGTTATATCAGTGAAGTTCTGCATGGTGCAATGATGACATTGGAGTGAGGGTTGCATCAGCAATGTATAACTTGGTACAATGATATCACTGGAATTAGGGTTGCATCATTAATGTATAACATAGAAAGCCACTGGAGTGAGGGTTGCATCAGTTAAGTATAACATGGTACAATAATGTCATTGAAGTGACTACATATGCTTTTTAGAATTAGATGGGCTATGGAATCTGCTTTTCTGACTTTGATAAACAATACACACTGGCCACATTTTAAAATCTTGTCTACCACAGTCCATAAACTTAATAATGGTGTCTGAAAATATGATTGATGTAAATACAGGAGAGACTGTCAAGATTAAAATCTCTAGTAAAATAATGGGAATAGGTTCTGACTATTCAACACAGAAGAAGCAAGGAACCCCCAAACATTTATTTATTTTTTATTTATTTATTTTCCATTTGTTTACCAGGTTAGTCTGACTGGACACAAGGTGACCATTTTCAGTGGAGGCCCGGGGGAAAAGCTCCAGATACATAGTAAAAAATTATAAAAAAATAATAAAAATAATAAAAAATATATAAAATAGCTATTTTGTACAAAGAGCATAGAACATATAAAAGGAGTCTCAAAAAAAGTCAAAACATACAACCAAAATTCCAACACACTAACATAGCAAAAGGAAGCCTTAATTACAGAAAACCAGCTTTGATTAACTAACAATGAAACATATCCAGGAGGCAAACCGCAACAGCCAAGTTTCACCCAAAAGGCTTATTTTGTGCCAACAAATGTTAAAATTGGTCAAAATTAGCATTTAAGTATCAATCAGTCACATGGCCAGCAGTTAAATAAATTAGGTTACATAGAAACAACTATATTCTGACTAGACAAGAATATGTCTTGAATGGTACAAACTGTTTTTTTTTCTGAAACCTTGGAATTTTATTCATCTTCTTTACTCTTCCAAAAGCCTTGATGATGGTATCTCGAGAGCTCTGTTTTTTTTTATTTTCCTTTGTTAGAAGGATAAGTGAACTGGTCCAAGAACCATTTTTCAGCATATCTCATTCAACATGTTATCACTACTCTTATACAACCATTCTCATGAAATTGTAAACCTTAAGTTTAATCTACCTCACGTGAATATGTTATCCCATATTATTGTACATATTTGTCTTGTAATAAACTGTAAAATGCTTGTATCTACTGCTATGTTAACTTGATTGTAACCTGACAAACACTTTTTGTATTTGTAACCTTATACATTTTGTTATAATGTATCTGTCTTTGGAGCTTTTCTCCCCGGGCCTCTACTGAAAATGGACATATATCCAGTTAGACTAGCCCGGTCAACAAATGTAAAATAAATGTAAAATAAAAATAAAAATGGGCAAATGCAAGTTTGGCAATAACCATGTTTAACAATTATGAAATTATATTTGCAGATAGATACATAATAATAATGTTTGATGACTGTAACATTGTTGAACAAATGTTGTTGAAGAAATAGTTATGTAATACAGAGTAAAATACAGATAATACCATGCCTGGCAGATCCAGAATGTAACATATTGAAATATTATATAGAAATTAACTTTCATCTAATATATACAAGAAGTATGTTGTCACTATTCCATCCAACCAAGTATGTGAACCATTTCGGCTAGATATTATTTACAATATGTGCATTGTAAGTATATTCTAGCCTGAAAACGAAATAACCACAGTCCACGTAAGGCAAGACAACACAGCAATGATGACTGGTTTATTATCCACTTTCGTAACAAACTTCCTCAGAATTCTGAGGAAGTTTGTTACGAAAGCGGATAATAAACCAGTATACGCTATTTTCTGCTGTCATCATTGCTGTGTTGTCTTGCCTTACGTGGACTGTGGTTATTTCGTTTTTGTATATTCTAGCCTGACTCTTGGGATTTCCTGTTTATATCCTTAATGCATTTGTGAAGATTGGGGAAAGATGGGTGAAGGCTGTCAGCCTAATCAAATATAATTTGACACATAATTCTATCATTTGTATAAATAAATGTAAAATACAGTTTTGTGTTTTTAAATGAAAGAAAACGCTGTAAAATGTGAACTTCAAGATTGTTGCAACATTGCTATCTGCTGTAAGGAAAATCAAGCCAAGCATTTCAAATGCTCTTTGAAGTTACAATTATCTAAAAAATGGTGCTGAAGCAACTGGCTGAACACATTCTTCTATTGTCTTAACTTAAGGAATAATTGTTAGAGTATACATATGAAATGTCTTTTATTGTTGTAGTTTCCTGAGCAGGTGTTAGCTTGCTAAATAATGCAGTCAGTGGCCTGGGAACTCCAGACTAAGTGTCAAAATTATGTAATGTGAATACTGGGAAACCCTAAGTGTCAAAATGATATAATTTGGGAGGGCCTTAGCAGAGCAGTTTTTTGTTAGTGTTTTAAAAACTATTGTTCAGCGAGAGACTGAAAGCATTTGTCTTGGACCATCAACCTCAGAACTGCTTATGCTCTTTATGTATGTAAGTAAGATTATAGCACTGTGTTTTCTCTTAAGATTAGCTAAAGATTAGAAAGGTAGATGATCAATTTCAACAATTGGCTTAAGTACTGGTGTCATTCAAAGGGGATCCAATGCCTGTCAGCTTGGGATGATATGCTCGACAAGCCACGATGCTTCGCTAGGGACGGCTTGCACCTGTCACCCCTGGGCTTTTGGATATTGGCAAAGGCTCTTGCTACCCCCATAGTGCCTTTTTTAGGCAAGGCTCAAAAGACAAACCCACCTCCATAGGTATCACAAGGGATAAGAAACTAAGAGTAATGCTACTCAACACCAGAAGTCTAAACCTCAAGATGCACGCACTTGAAACTCTCCTTAGCATGGAGAACATCGATATCTGTGCAGTAACAGAAACCTGGTTCAGGGCTCCCGAAAGCACCCCAGCACTACCAGGTTATACCTCATACCATGCTTTTTGGCCCCAAAACTTGGACCGAACCACAAAAGGAGGGGGAGTATCGATATTTATCAAAGATACCCACACCTCCAGGTTGGTGGCAAAGCACGAAGCATCAGAGACAATCCATGTGCAACTAACAGTGGGTAAAACTGCCTTCCAGTTTATAGCCTGCTACAGACCACCCTCCCAAACCCAGGAACCCCACTCTGCCTTCCTGAGAACACTGGAAAATATGAAGGTCTCTCCAAACACCATTATATTGGGCGACTTCAACTACCCAAAAATAGACTGGGAGCATTACTCTAGCTCCAACACCCTAGCCCAAAGGTTCCTAGAATTTATAAACTCAAATGCTATGGAACAACTTGTTACCACTCCCACAAGAGGTGAAAACATACTGGACCTGATTATCACCAACATGGGGACTCTATGCTCCAGACCAGAAGTGTATCCCTCACTGGTAAGATCAGACCATAAACTAATCTCACTGGATATTCACATCCCGACCCCACCCCCTGCCCAGAAAATCACAGTGAAAAACATCTCTAAAGCAAATTTCACACTCCTCAAAACTGAGGTGGAATCCTTCAAAGCCCCCGGGCCTGTGGAAAATACGGCCCAGACCGCAGAATCCTTTATAAACGCATTCTATGAACACCTTCAGGAATGCATGGATCGTGCGATCCCAAATAAAACCAAGACCCAATCCTCCAAAGGCAGATGTCCTGTCTGGTGGACCCCAGCCATAAACAAACTATACAATAGAAGGAGGAAGCTACTAAATGATAGAGCAAAATCCCAAAAAGGGAAGGCATCACTGATCAGTATTAGCAAAAAACTATGGGCACACATAAAATTGTCTAAGGCCAGCTTCGAGAGAAAAATTGCACAGGACACTAAGGATAATCGCAAGGCTTTCTTTAGTTATGTTAGGAACCTGGGTGGTAATTCCCAGATATGCTCAGAATTAGTCCAAAATGACAAAAAATACACCGAACCCACAGACATTGCCAACATCCTAGCTGACAAGTTCAGCGCAAACTCCCCACCAAAAGGGCAAATATCTATCCCAGCAGAGTGCTGCCCCCCTGACATCTCAGATGCTCAGGTAAGAGCCGCCCTCTCCAAAGCAAAAAACACAGCATCAATGGGACCAGATGGTGTCCCGGGCTGTGTCCTACATGAACTCCAAGAAGAGCTAAACCCAAACATAAAACTACTGTTCATTCTCAGCCTTACTACAGGATATGTGCCCAAAGAGTGGCGTACAGCAACAGTGGTCCCTCTCCATAAAGGTGGTGCCTCAACGGATCCTGGAAACTATCGCCCCATAAGCCTGACTAGCTTGGTCTGCAAAGCTATGGAAAGGATCATCATGGACCTCATAAATAAAGATATTGGGGACCTACAAACACTGGATCCTACCCAGTTCAGCTTTGTTAAGGGCAAATCCTGCCTCTTAAACCTGGTTGATTTCTTTGAAACAGTCACCAAGGCCATTGAAGAGGGGAAGGTGGTCGACACAGCCTACCTGGACCTCACAAAAGCCTTCGATACAATACCCCACTCGGCATTATAGATAAGCTCACCAGCTTAAATATAAACCCCTATGTCACTAGATGGATTGCAAACTGGCTCAAGGACAGAACCCACATGGTTAGAATTGCTGGAGCCATGTCAGACTCCAAACCAGTTACAAGTGGTCTCCCACAAGGCTCAGTCCTGGGACCTCTCTTATTTGGTATATATTTCTCGGAGGTACAGGCCAACACGGAAGGACTGTGGCTGACCAAGTTCGCAGATGACTGCAAACTGGGCGCCATAATCGACTCTCCAGCCGACACAAGCATCCTCCAAAAGGGCCTCATAGAAACAGACAACTGGTGCCAGAGCCATGGCCTCAAGCTAAATGCCAAAAAGGGTATAGTCACCCCCTTTGGCAAAATCAAAGTGCCCACAAATTACCACATAGGTGGTAATCCATTAAGTACAGAAGAAGTAATTAGGGACCTGGGGACCCAAGTTGATAGCAATCTCTCATTTGACAACCACGTGGCCAAAGTGGTTAGAAAAACATTTTATATAGCCCACCTAATCATGAAGGGATTCACATCTAGATCAGGGGATGTCATTGTGCCTCTTTACTCATCCCTCATCAGGCCCATAATTGAGTACAATGCCCCTTTTGGGATGTACCTTACCAGACACCTGCAGCAACTGGAAAGACCCCAAAAGTACCTCACCAAGAGGATCAAAGGGCTCAAACAGATGCCATATGCTGCCCGGTTAAAGAAACTCCAGCTCTACTCAATGGCATACCACCTGTTCAGAGGTGATCTGTGCCTGACGTATAAAGCCATGTCCAACCCAGAATTAATGGACATGCTGCACCTCAGAAAATCCAAATCCCATCGAGCTACACGCTCGAGAGACTTGAACCTCAGCACTGAAATAAATAGGACATGCTGGAGGGACAGATTCATAACCCAGAGGCTCCCTTCACTCTGGAATAAAATCCCAGTCCAGGTTAGGCAGAGTCCCTCATTGACTCTCTTTAAGAGGAATCTTGATGAGTGGATGGGAGATCATAGGTTTACCCCGGGTATCACTTCTGTGTCACTGTTAGACAGAGGCACAGTATACTAACCTCGAAAAAGGGCATAGCAAAATAAATTTAAAATGGGTGGCGAAAGCCAAACACATTCTGGCTAGGCTTATAAATGCCCTAGGGCAGATAGCCTAGTATGAACCTATGAACCTATAAGTGTTTTTCTTTGACATCAGACCTGTCCTACTGTATTATTTTAAGTTTCTGTGTGATCTCTGAACTCTTATATAGCTCTGTGGTGTAGTAGTATTGTCTTGTGTTTTAATTATTTATTATTAAATATTTTAAAAACCTTTACCTGTGGCTGCTTTGTGTAGAATAGGCTCTAGAGTACATTGCATATTTATATAGGTTATCGTAATAGGCCACTCTAATAAGCCTTAGACTGAATAGTCACATTACCAATTGGATAATAATATTGCACAGTAATAACTGGACACCCTTTCAAGGGCCTTTGGGTAGCTGATAAATTATTAAGCTGGTGGTGGCAGTAATTACTACTGTGTAGTCTGGATAAAGGGGCACAGCTAAAGAATCTGTGTCAGCTTTTCCCAGGAGTGTCTGTGAAGTTGTATAAATAATTATCTCAAAGTGTGTGTGGTGTGTCAGCTACCTGGGCAGGGTCACAAAGCACTGGTTGGACAGAGAAGGTACTGGAGGTTAACTTGCCAACTAGGCTGAGATCTGGACCCTATAGCTGTGCCAGTGGGGAGTCTTATTATGAACCTGGAGAGCAAGGGAGCAACCAGCCCCAGACTGACTGTGATCTCTGTGTGCACTTAAGGGAAATTGTACTTTACTGTGTGTATTAGTTATCCTTTCCTCTTCTAGGAGATGACCTCCCTGGTGTTAGTGGTGAGGATTGAGGCTCCTTGACTGCTGGGCCAGGGCACGGTCTTCACAGCATTATATTAAAATAGATGAGAAACCATAGATATGTTCACAATATGATTATCTGTTCATAGTGTCGTCCACCTGGGGAACCTTGATTATACTGTCAGCTGAATTTGACCTATCTGTGTGCAAGCCAATACAGGTAAGAATCCCTCCTGCTAAATCAGAACTTTTATCTCAAAGCAGATTCCTGTCTCCTCACAGCTTATCTCGGACAACTTAGTTCTGCTCTTGAACCTGTATCCCTGACACAACAGAATAAGTTGCTTCATTCACAATACAGCTCTAGAAATATCTTCATATTTTTTTAATCCAAAACAACGGTCTCATAAGTTACTATATTGACATGTAAACATTTTAAGTGAGAAGCTTCTTTCTCGTGGTCCAACAGATTTATCAAATGTTAGTATTGCTTTGGATACGAATACACAGCTTAAAGCATACTTAAACTATTGTTTTTTTAATGAGAACAAAGGAATTAAAATAAAAGGCCACTTACTAAAAGATGTAAAACTGTTTAATTAACAAGTAATCAGACTATTTGCAACAGTACAGTCTTGTCTGAAAAGCTCATATGAATTTTATTTAATTTTCGTTGAGCAAGTATTGCAGACTTAAGTTTACATTTTCATTTATGATCTATAAATGAAACGGTGAACAAACAAACAGTACCAAAGAAAGATTTAACCACGACCTTAGAGAGAAAACACCAAAACTTGGTTGTAAAGCAAGAAGCCGGTTTTAATTCCAACAGTACTCCAGTTCCACAAGTCACAAAAGAAATCACACAAGCGCTTTCACCCAGGTAGTCCTGAGCTTTATCAAGTATACAAATTGTGATGTATTGCAATGCCTGTTATATACTCTGGCAATTATACAATTAATTAATGAAACCTGATATTCAAGTGCTCCAGTGTTTAAAAGTGTGTACTAGGGACTAGTTTTCATTACACTAATTCAAGATGTAATACACACTTAAAAGATAAATATATAAGAATGACACAACAACATAAAAACATATAAAAATTTTTTCATGTCAAAGTTTAAAAATAGAATTTAAAAATCTCGTTGAGATTAAGAAATTTTAATAAGAAGCATATTATACTGTTAAACACATAAAAAGACATGTTGTGTGTTGTTAGAATACAACATTAATTATATATTGGGTGTTTTTTGACGCCCACTCATGTTGAATTCCAATATTAATAGTATTTTTGAAGTTGGAGCTTCGAAGCCATAAATATTAAATTAATATGTAGAAATATTAATTTGTTGAAAAAAACCTCAAGTCTGAGAACTATAGCCTAGCCCTTCTAAGCTTGTGGAACTGGAGTACTGTTGGAATTAAAACCGGCTTCTTGCTTTACAACCAAGTTTTGGTGTTTTCTCTCTAAGGTCGTGGTTAAATCTTTCTATGATCTATAAATACCAGAACAGCTGAGTTAGGTGGTCCATTAAACAAGAAGTCTTAAGAATTAAATTTACATCGTTTTGCTCTGTAGATAGCATACTGATTCACAATGTGTTAGCTCTGGTTACAGCCTGTAATCACTCTGGAAGTGCAAAAATAACATTTTTGATAACATAGCAATTGTCAACAAAAATAATATGCAAGACTAGCTTTTCTATCACCTTTTTCAGTTTTATTCTTGAGCATAACTTCCTGCTATGTTATCTTTCTGTGGCCCTCTGTTATTACTTCATGCATGTTCAACATTTTCTATTATATTATATTCAGAATTATCATCGTTTTAGACAGCTGTTGAAGAGTTCCTTGAATCTGGAAAAAAAATTGAAAAGCCATTTTTTCCACACCAGACAGCATATAACATATTTGTGTATGAAGAGGAGCTGAGATGTGACTTAATAATCAAAGGAAGACCACATCCATTGTCCCACTTGCTCCATTATGCCAGCAATCCAAAAAGAGTTGAGCTTGTTTAAAAAGATAATTATATATTTAGCTGTGTTGATTATTTTCTGATACTTTTTCAGACATATATTCTTTTGCAAGCACTGTCTCTATAATTTTCTTTAACACTCTTTAACAGTGATTTCAGGCTTACTAAACAACAGTTTACTTTATCCTGTTTTAGAACGTTTGTGAATTGTACCTTATCAACAGCTTGCAGTCCTTAGGGTGTTTTTTCAGGTTGCAGGGACTGTCTGAAAAATACATTTGCATTTGGAATGACAGCAACCTCTCTCAGCTCATTAAGTGGGCTATGTTGTGGTTCCTGTATTCCTAATACAAGTTTAATATTCAGTGCAAGAAACTCAAACCAGCTCACAAAGCTAGTAACTACAGAACGTTGACCTACTATAATATTTAATGGCATACATGTATCTATAGTTATCTTATACTGATCCGCAGATGGGGTTGGACTCTGAATAAAATAATTCCAAAATGTTGCTAAATATAAATGTTTTTCTTAATGCATGGGCAATTTACCAGAGTATCAGCTGTGACTCCGCCATTGCATGTATGTATACAGAGTACAAATAAGAAAGACATTGCAAACATAATTAAAAGATTTTGAAATATAATAGAATAACTCTCATGCTTATGCAAGTCAAAGAGTATGCTTTGAGAAATTTCTGTTATATCTAAGGCATGATCTCTACCTCACATACCTATATAGTAAAACCCTCTAAGTAATGTCTCCACACTCATGTGTGGAGAGTAGAATGATCTCTTTTGCTAAATGCCCTACATAAGATGTTTTTTTACTCTTGTGTTTTTCTTCCTTACCCTATTTATCATAAACCCGCCCTAACTCAGCTCTTTTGTTCCCCATCTGAAATGAAATTACTGTTGTCGGGAAAGAGCTGTCTAACTGCAGAGTTTAATTTGTGTGGACAGGGGTTTATACCTCCCCATGATGGCAAAGGGCATTACTGTCAGCGTGGGAGGCCTTGTGAAATGCCCATTGGTGCATATATGTTTAAACACAGATAATGGATTATAGCTACAACTCTGTTCTTTGTTTGGCAGGCTCAGAGTGGCCATCCCCTTTTTGTTTTCTTCCTATTTGCTACACAACTCATTCTCTGCCAGGTGGCAGTTTTACATTGCACCCAACCACCTCTCTCTTCCAGAAAAGGTAAATCTATTTGCAACTGCTTATTGTAATCACCCTCCCACCACCAGCTGGCTCCTTCTTCACCTGTGATACTAATCAAACCCAGACAGGCTGGGCCATAGTCAAGGACCCATTTCTCAGGACCATGATACCACATTTACAGCAGAATATTAAGATATAATTATTATATTTGCAATATTTTTCCTTTAATATTGTCCAGAATTTTCTTCCTCAGCTAGATAAGCATAATATAACAATCCAGCAGATGTAGACTGTATATTTATAACATACTCATTTATAGATCAGACTTGTGTGGGAGGAAGACCTTTATTGTTCGTGGAACAGGTTTTTGCTACATACTCATTTATGTCTAAGATACAAATTTTGCAAGCTGGGAAAGTAGGATGCTGCTTTCAGTTTTACCATGGTGCTAAAGACTTAACGCGTATTAAGAAAAGAGAAGAATGAAATTCATATCAAAGAGCATAATCAGTGACATATAACATGCCATTTACGTAACATATGGCAGTCAGCTGGGCTGTTATGCATGCTGCTGTGATGAATGCCAGCAGAATCAGGGGAGTCTGAGGAAAGTGCCTAAAGCATCGCTATTTGTAGTCTCAGATGGTCTAGTTCAAAAATTACAGGTTTTCTACCTGAAAATAGAAATCACATTATTACAAAAGTATAAAGAAACAAAATAAATTGCTCCTGAATTCAATCCACAGACAAGGTCAGAGGTTTCCCTTCTGGTTGAGTTGCTTACATCATGCTTAGACTTGCAGAAATAACTTTATGCAAATAAATGCAACAGGAAGACTAGATCACTAAAACACCATTTTGAAATGAGCACACAGGTATTTATTATTTACTTTCTAGACCAATTATTTCTGTAAAAAAGCAAGACTGTAATAGACTTTACGAGTTTGAATCCTTCCAAGGCCATTGGTTCACACTATGGTTATAAACGAAAATCTACTTTGACTTCACTAATGCTTTTCTTCTTGCAGCTATAAAAATTAAGTGAAGGAAAAGACTTTACAGAGAACGCAATCCATTCATCCACAACCCCTTTTCCCAGTTTTGCACATGGGGTTGCAGTGTCACTTCAACAGTGACAATCCTCTAGAGCCAAAGTTTACACCACTGGGTGGCTAGTCCGGCTGCAGCTGTTCTTTCATACCACTTACTCACATGCACACTCACACCTATGGCCAGTCTAGTGTGTCCAGTCCACCTACTGCATGTCTTTGCAATGTGGGAGGAAACTGGAGCATCTGGAGGAAACCCACGTGAACACAGGGAGGACATGCTGACTCCACAAAGAAAGTACCACAGCCAAGAGTTGAACCAGACAACCTTACAGAGAACACAACGTTAAATAGAAAATAAGATACTTTTTGGAGTATAATTTGTAAACTCCTTTTAAACTCATTTGCTCAAAGTACTTTAGTACAATGTGTCATATGCTAGTTATATCTCTCATTTTTTTAATAAAATCATACATTCAAATCCATGAAACACAAATCACTTTGTGGATTTCTTTTGCAGTCAGTTAATTTCCACATCCTGGTTACATTAGTCCGTGTAGTATGCAAACTTTAAAGTAGTAGAAACACTATGTATGGTACTTTTTAAACATGCTGTTCTTTTTAAATGTACTGTAAACTAAGAGCTTTTGTACAGTGACTTCATTGAAAGTGTAATGTTATTTATTTGTTTTCTGATACTAAACACTTTACACTCAACCACAAACTACTGGTCTCTGATCCCAGTTCTGGCTTGTCAAGCAGTTTTGTAACTACCTCCCCCACTCCCCTCCTCCTGCTAGAACAGATTGATTGGCATAGGAAGTCTTTGTTGTGGAAGACAGAGCTGGCGTGCGAGGGAACAATGAACTGTGATCAGGACAGGGAGACAAGCCAGTGACCCAGAGAAAGAAAAATTACACAGAACCCACAGGGTTGCGTGACAGCCAGCTCCTTGACATTACAACATCACAGCATATGTATCTACAACTTAAAAAGACAAATCAAAGGTGCTAAATGTGCTTACGTTCTTTCATCTAATCTTTCAAAGTGACGCCGTGCTGGAATGCTGTAAGCAGTTAAAGTTTCAGTCCTCCAAACTATATCCTTTTAAGGATTAATAATTTAAAAAATACAACACAGCCTTTGTGGAGGAGGTTTTTAATTAAATTGTAAACCAGTTTATATATATATATATATATATATATATATATATATATATATATATATATATATATATATATATGTAAAATGCACAGTAGGCAGCTATGTCCACACACACACACACACACACACACACACACACACACACACACACACACACACACACACACACACACACACACACACACACACAAACACAGAGTTATACACTGTGTTACTAATGTCTGTTGTATGGACTGAAAATCCCATTTACCAAGGTAAACACCTGATTATCTACTTTAACAATATTAAACTAGTTCTCATTTTGTACTTTTTTGTTTATTTATTTTTATACTTATTTTCAAGTAAGTAAATGGATTAACGATAATGGACTACCTTAACTAAAATTAAGCCTTAATCTCACTGGCTGATAGGTTCATTACATATCATTTACATAGACTACAGAGGTACTTATAGGATATGCCTGGATCTCCACAGCTTGTTAGATAATTTTTGGGTAATTATAGGAGCTTCATTCATTCAACTCTGCCCTTATCCATTTGTGCATGTTTTCTGCTTAGCTTAGAATTCAGTGGTATTTCTTTCTTGCAGATACCTCTTACGCAGTCACATCATCTAAAACAGTACACTTCAATTCAGGGGGGTATGGAAAAAAATCCTTGAAAAGTCTTATTGTATTAAGTTAATATAGCAGCATTCCACAACTGCCAGTGGTGATGGGACACTATCATATATCAGAGTTATGTAAATATATATCAAATATGTGGGAATCTGCTGTTAGACAAATAAATATCTTGTACACATTTATGGAACAAGTTTCATGATGAACTGCAAAATTACTGTAAACCATGAGATTTTTTGTTAACTTATCTCCATCAAATGTTCATAGGTTCATAGGCTGGTAGTAGGCTATCAGCCCTAGGGCCTATACAAGCCTAGCCATAACAATTCCCTGGCTATTTCTTCCCACACTATTTACTTCCCTGGATGCCTGTCTAGCAGGGCGACTGCCGTGATCCCCAAGGTGAATTTCCTTTCTCCCATCCAATCATCAAGATTCCTTTTGAAGAGGGCCAAAGGGGCACTCTGCTTGACATGTAGTCTAAACTTCAAGATGCACGCACTCGAAACTCTCCTTAGCATGGAGAACATCGATATCTGTGCAGTAACAGAAACCTGGTTCAGGGCTCCCGAGAGCACCCCAGCACTACCAGGTTATACCTCATACCATGCTTTTCAGCCCCAAAACTTGGACTGAACCACAAAAGAAGGGGGAGTATCGATATTCATCAAAGATACCCACACCTCCAGGTTGGTGGCAAAACACGAAGCATCAGAGACTATCCATGTGCAACTAACAGTGGGTAAAACTGCCTTCCAGTTTATAGCCTGCTACAGACCACCCTCCCAAACCCAGGAACCCCACTCGGCCTTTCTGAGAACACTGGAAAATATGAAGGTCTCTCCAAACACCATTATATTGGGCGACTTCAACTACCCAAACATAGACTGGGAGCATTACTCTAGCTCCAACACCCTAGCCCAAAGGTTCCTAGAATTTATAAACTCAAATGCTATGGAACAACTTGTTACCACTCCCACAAGAGGGAAAACATACTGGACCTGATCATCACCAACATGGGGACTCTATGCTCCAGACCAGAAGTGTATCCCTCACTGGTAAGATCAGACCATAAACTAATCTCACTGGATATTCACATCCCGACCCCACCCCTGCCCAGAAAACCACAGTGAAAAACTTCTCTAAAGCAAATTTCACACTCCTCAAAACTGAGGTGGAATCCTTCAAAGCCCCCGGGCCTGTGGAAAGTACGCCCAGACCAAGAGAATCCTTTATAAACGCATTCTATGAACACCTTCAGGAATGCATGGATCATGCGATCCCAAATAAAACCAAGACCCAATCCTCCAAAGGCAGACGTCCTGTCTGGTGGACCCCAGCCATAAACAAACTATACACTAGAAGGAGGAAGCTACTAAATGATAGAGCAAAATCTCAAAAGGGAAGGCATCACTGATCAGTATTAGCAAAAACTACGGGCACTCATAAAATTGTCTAAGGCCAGCTTCGAGAAAAATTGCACAGGACACTAAGGATAATCACAAGGCTTTCTTTAGTTATGTTAGGAACCTGGGTGGTAATTCCCAGATATGCTCAGAATTAGTCCAAAATGACAAAAAATACACTGAACCACAGACATTGCCAACATCCTAGCTGACAGGTTCAGCGCAAACTTCTCCCCCCCTCCCCACCAAAAGGGCAAATATCTATCCCAGCAGAGTGCTGCCCCCCTGACATCTCAGATGCTCAGGTAAGAGCCGCCCTCTCCAAAGCAAAAAACACAGCATCAATGGGACCAGACGGTGTCCTGGGCTGCATCCTACATGAACATCCAAGAAGAGCTAAACCCAAACATAAAACTACTGTTCAATCTCAGCCTTACTACAGGATATGGGCCCAAAGAGTGGCGTACAGCAACAGTGGTCCCCTCTCCATAAAGGTGGTGCCTCAACGGATCCTGGAAACTATCGCCCCATAAGCCTGACTAGCTTGGTATGCAAAGCAATGGAAAGGATCATCATGGACCTCATAAATAAAGATATTGGGGACCTACAGACACTGGATCCTACCCAGTTCGGCTTTGTTAAGGGCAGATCCTGCCTCTTAAACCTGGTTGATTTCTTTGAAACAGTCACCAAGGCCATTGACGAGGGGAAGGTGGTCCACACAGCCTACCTGGACCTCACAAAAGCCTTCGATACAATACCCCACTCAGGCATTATAGATAAGCTCACCAGCTTAAATATAACCCCCTATGTCACTAGATGGATTGCAAACTGGCTCAAGGACAGAACCCACATGGTTAGAATTGCTAGAGCCATGTCAGACTCCAAACCAGTTACAAGTGGTGTCCCACAAGGCTCAGTCCTGGGACCTCTCTTATTCGGTATATATTTCTCGGAGGTACAGGCCAACATGGAAGGACTGTGGCTGACCAAGTTCGCAGATGACTGCAAACTGGGCGCCATAATCAACTCTCCAGCCGACACAAGCATCCTCCAAAAGGGCCTCATAGAAACAGACAACTGGTGCCAGAGTCATGGCCTCAAGCTAAATGCCAAAAAGTGTATAGTCATCCCCTTTGGCAAAAACAAAGTGCACACAAATTACCACATAGGTGGTAATCCATTAAGTACAGAAGACATAATTAGGGACCTGGGGACCCAAGTTGATAGCAATCTCTCATTTGACAACCACGTGGCCAAAGTGGTTAGAAAAACATTTTCTATAGCCCACCTAATCATGAAGGGATTCACATCTAGATCAGGGGAGGTCATCGTGCCTCTTTACTCATCCCTCATCAGGCCCATAATTGAGTACAATGCCCCTTTTGGGATGTACCTTACCAGACACCTGCAGCAACTGGAAAGACCCTAAAAGTACCTCACCAAGAGGATCAAAGGGCTCAAACAGATGTCATATGCTGCCCGATTAAAGAAACTCCAGCTCTACTCAGTGGCATACCGCCTGTTCAGAGGCGATCTGTGCCTGATGTACAAAGCCATATCCAACCCGGAATTAATGGATATGCTGCACCTCAGAAAATCCAAATCCCATCGAGCTACGCACCCGAGAGACTTGAACCTCAGCACTGAAATAAATAGGACATGCTGGAGGGACAGATTCATAACCCAGAGGCTCCCATCACTCTGGAATAAAATCCCAGTCCAGGTTAGGCAGAGTCCCTCATTGACTCTTCAAGAGGAATCTTGATGAGTGGATGGGAGATCGTAGGTTTACCCCGGGTATCACTTCTGTGTCACTGTTAGACAGAGGCACAGTATACTAACCTCGAAAAAGGGCATAGCAAAATAAATTTAAAATGGGTGGCGAAAGCCAAACACATTCTGGCTAGGCTCATAAATGCCCTAGGGCAGATAGCCTAGTATGAACCTATGAACCTATGAACCTATGGGCAGTCTATTCCAGAGTCTGGGGAGTCTCTAGGTCAGGAACCTATCCCTCCAGCATGTTTTGTTTATTGTGATGACAAGGTTTAGATCCCTGGAGTGTGTGGCTCTGAGGGATTGGGATTTATTTAAGTGTAGCATGTCCAACAAATCTGGGTTTGACATGGCCTTGTATATTAAGCAGAGATCGCCTCGTAGTAGACGATATGTGACAGAGTATAGCTGGAGTTTTTAAGGTGGTCAGCATAAGGCATCGGCTTTAGGCCTGTGATTCTTTTAGTGAGGTATTTATGTAGGCTTTCCAGTTGTTGCAGATGTCTTGAGAGGTACATACCAAATGGGGCATTGTATTCTATAATGGGTCTAATGAGGGATGAGTACAGTAGGACAATGACCTCCTTTTTTTCTGGATGAAAAGCCCTTAGTGATGAGGTGCGCTACACAGAATGATTTCCTGACTGTTGTGGCGATGTGGTTATTGAAGGTGAGACCACTGCCCATCTGTGTCTCTAAGTCTCTTATTACACTTTTGGTCTTTAGTGTACTGCCATCTATGTGGTAATTCACAGGTACATGTTTTTTCCACCTGTGTCCCTAAGTCTCTTATCACACTTTTGGTGTTTAGTGTACTGCCACCTATGTGGTAATTCACGGGTACATGTTTTTTCCCAAAGGGGATAACTATATATTTCTTGGCATTGAGCTTGAGACCATGGCTCTGGCACCAAGCATCTGTTTCTGTAAGGCCCTTTTGTAGAGTATCCACATTATTTGGGGATTCAATAATGGCTCCCAGTTAGCAGTCATCTGTGAACTTTGTTAGCCAGAGTCCCTTAGTGTTGGCCTGTACTTCAGAGAATTAGATGCCAAACAAGAGAGGTCCCTGGACTGAACCCTGAGGTACTCCACTTGTCTGGATCTGGATTTGGATTCAGCTACTTTTACAGTGTGGGTTCTGTCCATAAGACAGTTGGCAACCCATCGAGTGAGGTAGGGATTAATGCCCAGCTTAGTAAGTTTATCTATGATTCCAGAGTGGGGGATGGTGTCAAAGGCCTTGGTGAGGTCCAGATAGGCTGTGTGGACTGCCTTACCCATGTCCACAGCTCTGGAGATTGATTCAAAGAAGTCAGTCAGGTTCAGGAGACCAGATCGGCCCTTCACGATCCCAAACTGGGTGGGGTCCAGTGTTTTAAGGTTTCCAGTGTCTTTGTTTATAAGTTCCATGATAATACATTCCACGGCCTTGCAGATCAGGCTCATCAGATTGATGAGGCAGTAGTTCCCGGGATCCAAGGTGGATCCCCCCTTGTGGAGTGGGATAACTGTAGCTGTGCACCACTCAGTGGGCATGAAGCCTGAGGTGAGGGTATTAAAGAGTCATATTTGTATTTGTTGTGGAGTGACTTAAGTGCATGAGTAATGTGGAGGATCCTGGCACCCGACAGGCAGCTCATTGTCATTTTCTCCTTGTTCAACCTGGTGAGTGGGACATCAGTGCGCCTGTAGAGTCACTTATGACTAAAGTGTTAGGTACATTGTCTTGCCTTAGGGGCTATTGCTAGGTGGCACACTGGTGTTGTGAGCTATATGACACTTTGGTTGTGACTTGTGTTTGTTTGCGTTTCAGCTTTGGAGGTCCTTGTTGCTTGGGCAGGTTACAGTTAAAGGCCTCCGCATATGTGGATTTAGTGTTGCTATGTGTGGGTGTTGGTGGTGTGAGTTTAGAAAGGCTATGTGTTGCTTGAGGTGTAGTATGGGTGTTAACCTTCTCCTCTTGACTGTCTAGCACAATCTTGGGTGGAGAGAGCTTTGCTTCCAGTTTGGCTATGTAAGTGCATCTCTCACAGGTTGTAGTGTTGGGTGGTAGGAGGAGAGGGTTGTCTGTGTACATGAGGCAATTGTTGAATTGCCCCAGTATGCCCAGATTCACCAGGTGGACAGGAGAAATCAATGGAAGCTGATCCTTGGACATGTCTTTTTTGGTGCTTTTTTTGAAAAATACAGGAGCTGTTTTCCCTTATCTTAGCAAGGTACTTTGCAATTATAAGCTGTTTATTGGCTATGATTAATTTATTATTATTAATGAGAGGTGAGTGCTTGTATCAGATTAAGGCTTCCTAGTGCTTTCCTCCAGGTATTAGAGCAAGTGCTAGTCACAGGGATGCTTAAATGTAAGATGAAAAAAACTGTTTATCCTAAACTCTGCAGTGTGCACTAGAGAAGTTAGATATAAAAGTAGGTAACTTAAGTTTTACCTATCTAAAAAGTAAGGTTTTAGTGGAGAGTCAATATTTTTAAAACTTTTATATTCCGGTACTATGGAATATGGTAGAATGGCCAATACATTTAAATAGTTGAAGGGGAGTGATTTCACAAAATGATAATTTTGTGCTTACTCACACAAGCCAGTGAAAGCAGAGAGGAAGTGAGATATATGGTCAAATTAACATAAGAAGCAGGCAACTAGAAAGACAGTGGTATTAAAGAAC
Source organism: Protopterus annectens (assembly GCF_019279795.1). Classification (NCBI taxonomy): domain Eukaryota; kingdom Metazoa; phylum Chordata; order Ceratodontiformes; family Protopteridae; genus Protopterus; species Protopterus annectens. The sequence goes on along the minus strand of NC_056739.1, from coordinate 603,977,910 downwards.
ACAAAAGTGGAAAATGTGTGCCTAACTCACAAGAGACAGAACTCTGGTGTCTTTTGAAGTTTTAATATGCAGTTAAAAGCAGAACACAAGCAATCAAAACACAAGGTAAAGAAAACAAATCACAGCACTCAAAATATAAAAAGGCAATAAACTAATACAAAATACAACAAATAAAAAGCAAACCAACCTTTCCCTCACAGCAAAGTGTAGCAGAGTCTGGGTGAGCCTTTCCAATAAAGCTCTGAAATGTTTTATTTTCCCCATTAAATAGAAGGTTTAGTTCCTAGCTCAACCGCCTCAGTTCACAAATGATTAACCTTAAGTGACCTCTTCTATCTTATGTATGATTCCTTAATTGATCAGTTCTAATTTCTGCCTGACTCACAAGAGACAGAGCTGTGGTGTCTTTTGAAGTTTTAATATGCAGTTAAAAGCAAAACACAAGCAAAACACAAGGTAAAGAAAACAAATCACAGCGCTCAAAATATAAAAAGGCAATAAACTAATACAAAATACAATAAATAAAAAGCAAGCCAACCTTTCCCTCACAGCAAAGTGTAGCAAAGTCTGAGTGAGCCTTTCCAATAAAGCTCTGAAATGTTTTATTTTACCCTTTAAATAGAAGATTTAGTTCCTAGGTCCACCCTTTCGGTTCACAAATGATTCACCTTAAGTGATCTCTTCTATCTTATGTATGAGTCCTTAATTGATCAGTTCTAATTTCTGCCTGACTTACAACAGACAAAGGTGTGGTGTGTTTTGATATTTCAATATGCAGTTAAAAGCAGAACACAAGGTAAAGAAAACAAATCACAGCACTCAAAATATAAAAGGCAATAAACTAATACAACATACAACAAATAAAAAGAAAACCAACCTTTCTCTGACAGCAAAGTGTAGCAGAGTCTGGGTGAGCCTTTCCAATAAAGCTCTGAAATGTTTTATTTTACCCCTTAAATAGAAGATTTAGTTCCTAGCGCCACCCCCTCAGTTCACAAATGATTAACCTTAAGTGACCTCTTCTGTCTTATGTATGAGTCCTTAATTGATCAGTTCTCATTTCTGCCTGACTCACAAGAGACAGAGGTGTGGTATGTTTTGAAGTTTCAATATGCAGTTAAAAGCAGAACACAAGGTAAAGAAAACAAATCACAGCACTCAAAATATAAAAGGCAATGAACTAATACAAAATACAACAAATAAAAAGCAAGCCAACCTTTCTCTCACAGCAAAGTGTAGCAGAGTCTGGGTGAGCCTGTCCAATAAAGCTCTGAAATGTTTTATTTTACCCCTTAAAAAGAAGGTTTAGTTCCTAGCTCCACCCCATCAGTTCACAAATGTTTAACCTTATGTGACCTCTTCTATTTTATGTATGAGTCCTTAACTGATCAGTTCTAAATTCTGCCTGACTCACAAGAGACAGAGCTGTGGTGTCTTCTGAAGTTTTAACAAGCAGTTAAAAGCAGAACACAAGCAAAACACAAGGTAAAGAAAATAAATCACAGCACTCAAAATATGAAAAGGCAATAAACTAATACAAAATACAACAAATAAAAATCAAGCCAACCTTTCCCTCACAGCAAAGTGTAGCAGAGTCTGGGTGAGCCTTTCCAATAAAGCTCTGAAATGTTTTTTACCCTTTAAATAGAATGTTTACTTCCTAGCTCCACCCCCTCAGTTCACAAATGATTAACATTAAGTGACCTCTTCTATCTTATGTATGAGTCCTTCATTGATCAGTTCTAATTTCTGGCTGACTCACAAGAGACAGAGCTGTGGTGTCTTTTGAAGTTTTAGTATGCAGTTAAAAGCAGAACACAAGTAAAACACAAGGTAAAGAAAACAAATCACAGCACTCAAAATATATAAAGGCAATAAACTAATACAAAATACAACAAATAAAAAGCAAACCAACCTTTCCCTCACAGCAAAGTGTAGCAGAGTCTGGGTGAGCCTTTCCAATAAAGTTCTGAAATGTTTTATTTTACCCCTTAAATAGAAGGGTTAGTTCCTAGCTCCACCCCTCAGTTCACAAATGATTAACCTTAAGTGACCTCTTCTATCTTATGTATGAGTCCTTAATTGATCAGTTCTAATTTCTGCCTGACTCACAAGAGACAGAGCTGTGGTGTCTTTTGAAGTTTTAATATGCAGTTAAAAGCAGAACACAAGCAAAACACAAGGTAAAAAAAAACAAATCACAGCACTCAAAATATAAAAAGGCAATAAACTAATACAAAATACAATAAATAAAAAGCAAGGCAACCTTTCCCTCACAGCAAAGTGTAGCAAAGTCTGAGTGAGCCTTTCCAATAAAGCTCTGAAATGTTTTATTTTACCCCTTAGATAGAAGATTTAGTTCCTAGCGCCACCCCCTCAGTTCACAAATGATTAACCTTAAGTGACCACTTCTGTCTTATGTATGAGTCCTTAATTGATCAGTTCTCATTTCTGCCTGACTCACAAGAGACAGAGGTGTGGTATGTTTTGAAGTTTCAATATACAGTTAAAAGCAGAACACAAGGTAAAGAAAACAAATCACAGCACTCAAAATATAAAAGGCAATAAACTAATACAAAATACAACAAATAAAAAGCAAGCCAACCTTTCTCTCACAGCAAAGTGTAGCAGAGTCTGGGTGAGCCTGTCCAATAAAGCTTTGAAATGTTTTATTTTACCCCTTAAAAAGAAGGTTTAGTTCCTAGCTCCAATCCATCAGTTCACAAATGTTTAACCTTATGTGACCTCTTCTATTTTATGTATGAGTCCTTAACTGATCAGTTTTAAATTCTGCCTGACTCACAAGAGACAGAGCTGTGGTGTCTTTTGAAGTTTTAACAGGCAGTTAAAAGCAGAACACAAGCAAAACACAAGGTAAAGAAAATAAATCACAGCACTCAAAATATGAAAAGGCAATAAACTAATACAAAATACAACAAATAAAAATCAAGCCAACCTTTCCCTCACAGCAAAGTGTAGCAGAGTCTGGGTGAGCCTTTCCAATAAAGCTCTGAAATTTCTTTTACCCTTTAAATAGAATGTTTACTTCCTAGCTCCACCCCCTCAGTTTACAAATGATTAACATTAAGTGACCTCTTCTATCTTATGTATGAGTCCTTCATTGATCAGTTCTAATTTCTGGCTGACTCACAAGAGACAGAGCTGTGGTGTCTTTTGAAGTTTTAGTATGCAGTTAAAAGCAGAACACAAGTAAAACACAAGGTAAAGAAAACAAATCACAGCACTCAAAATATAAAAAGGCAATAAACTAATACAAAATACAACAAATAAAAAGCAAACCAACCTTTCCCTCACAGCAAAGTGTAGCAGAGTCAGGGTGAGCCTTTCCAATAAAGTTCTGAAATGTTTTATTTTACCCTTAAATAGAAGGTTTAGTTCCTAGCTCAACCTCCTCAGTTCACAAATGATTAACCTTAAGTGACCTCTTCTATCTTATGTATGAGTCCTTAATTGATCAGTTCTAATTTCTGCCTGACTCACAAGAGACAGAGCTGTGGTGTCTTTTGAAGTTTTAATGTGCAGTTAAAAGCAGAACACAAGCAAAACACAAGGTAAAAAAAACAAATCACAGCACTCAAAATATAAAAAGGCAATAAACTAATACAAAATACAATAAATAAAAAGCAAGGCAACCTTTCCCTCACAGCAAAGTGTAGCAAAGTCTGAGTGAGCCTTTCCAATAAAGCTCTGAAATGTTTTATTTTACCCCTTAGATAGAAGATTTAGTTCCTAGGGCCACCCCCTCAGTTCACAAATGATTAACCTTAAGTGACCACTTCTGTCTTATGTATGAGTCCTTAATTGATCAGTTCTCATTTCTGCCTGACTCACAAGAGACAGAGGTGTGGTATGTTTTGAAGTTTCAATATGCAGTTAAAAGCAGAACACAAGGTAAAGAAAACAAATCACAGCACTCAAAATATAAAAGGCAATAAACTAATACAAAATACAACAAATAAAAAGCAAGCCAACCTTTCTCTCACAGCAAAGTGTAGCAGAGTCTGGGTGAGCCTGTCCAATAAAGCTTTGAAATGTTTTATTTTACCCCTTAAAAAGAAGGTTTAGTTCCTAGCTCCAATCCATCAGTTCACAAATGTTTAACCTTATGTGACCTCTTCTATTTTATGTATGAGTCCTTAACTGATCAGTTCTAAATTCTGCCTGACTCACAAGAGACAGAGCTGTGGTGTCTTTTGAAGTTTTAACAGGCAGTTAAAAGCAGAACACAAGCAAAACACAAGGTAAAGAAAATAAATCACAGCACTCAAAATATGAAAAGGCAATAAACTAATACAAAATACAACAAATAAAAATCAAGCCAACCTTTCCCTCACAGCAAAGTGTAGCAGAGTCTGGGTGAGCCTTTCCAATAAAGTTCTGAAATGTTTTATTTTACCCCTTAAATAGAAAGGTTAGTTCCTAGCTCCACCCCCTCAGTTCACAAATGATTAACCTTAAGTGACCTCTTCTATCTTATGTAGGAGTCCTTAATTGGTCAGGTTTTACCTCATATCATGCGTTCCGGCCCCAAAACCCGGACCACACCAGAAAAGGAGGGGGTGTATCCATATTCATAAAGGATACCCACACCTCCAGGTTGGTGGCAACGCACGAAGCTTCGGAAACCATCCAGGTGCAATTAACCATAGGCAAAACTGCTCTACAAATTGTAGCATGCTACAGGCCACCCTCTCAAACTCAGGAACCCCACACAGCCTTCCTGAAGACACTGGAGGGTATAAATGTATCTCCAAACACCATCATATTGGGTGACTTCAACTACCCGAATATAGACTGGGAACATTACTCAAGCCCTAACTTTCTAGCCCAACGGTTCCTGGAGTTCATAAATTCAAATGCCATGGAACAGCTAGTCACTGTTCCCACGAGAGGAGAAAATATACTAGATCTCATTATCACAAACATGGGGACAAAATGCTCCACACCGAAGTATATCCCTCATTGGTGAGATCTGATCATTAACTAATCTCACTGGAAATCCACATCCCGCCCCCACCCCAAACAAAAAGACCACAGTGAAGAACTTCTCTAAAGCAAACTTCACACTACTCAAGACTGGTGTGGTATCCTTCAAGGCCCCTGAGCCAGTGGAAACCACAACCCAAGCTGCAGAAGCCCTTACAAATGCCTTCTATGAACACCTCCAGGACTGCATGGATCAGGCAATCCCAAATAAAACCAAGACTCTTTCCACAAAGGGCAAACGTCCAGTCTGGTGGACCCCAGCCATTAACAAACTTTACAATAAGAGGAGAAAGCTATTACATGATAGAACAAAATCCATAAAAGGAAGTCACTCCTGATCATTATTAGTAAAAAATACGAGCACTCATAAAATCAACTAAGGCCAATTTTGAGAGAAAAATTGCCATGGATTCAAAGAACAGTCATAAGGCCTTTTTCAGCTATGTTAGGAACCTGGGTGGAAACTCCCAGATATGCTCAGAATTAGTCCAAAATTATACAAAAATCACTGAACCCACAGACATTGCCAACATACTGGCAGACAGGTTCAGTGCAAACTTCACCCCCCTCTCCCCCCCTAAAGGAGAGATAACTATCCCAGCAGAGTGTAGCCTCCCAGACATCTCAAATGCGCAGGTGAAAGCTGCTCTCTCTAAAGCTAAAAACACAGCATCAATGGGACTGGATGGTGTCCCCAGCTGTGTGCTACACGAGCTAAATGAGGAATTAAACCCGCACATAAGGCAGCTGTTTAATCTCAGCCTTACTACAGGATATGTGCCCAAGGAGTGGCGTACGGCAACTGTGGTCCCACTCCACAAAGGCGGTGCCTCTACAGACCCTGGTAATTACCGCCCCATAAGCTTAACAAGTCTAGTCTGCAAAGCTATGGAGAGGATCATAATGGAGCTCATAAACAAAGATATAGGGGACTTGCAGACATTAGACCCGACCCAGTTTGGCTTCGTCAAGGGCAGATCATGCCTTTTGAACTTGGTCGACTTCTTCAAAACAGTCACCAAGGCCATTGATGAGGGAAAGGCAGTCCATACAGCCTACCTTGACCTTGCAAAGGTTTTCGACACAATACCCCACTCGGGTATTGTAGAAAAACTTACCAGCTTAAATGTAAACCCATATGTCACAAGATGGGTTGCAAACTGGCTTAAGGACAGAACCCACAGGGTTAGAGTTGCTGGCGCAATGTCAGACTCCAAGCCGGTCACAAGTGGTGTCCCACAGGGCTCAGTCCTTGGCCCCCTATTGTTCGGCATCTACTTCAGAAGTACAGGCCAACATGGGAGGACTTTGGCTGACAAAGTTTGCAGACGACTGCAAACTGGGCGCCATAGTGGAAAGTGCATCGGACACGGATATCCTTCAAAAGGGACTCACGGAAACAGATAGCTGGTGCCAGAGCCATGGCCTGAAGTTAAACGCCAAAAAATGTATAGTCATACCCTTCGGGAAAAACAAGGTAACCCCATGCTACCATATAGGTGGCAATCCACTAAGCACAGAAGAGGTTATCAGGGACCAGGTTGACAGTGGCCTTTCTTTTGACACTCACATTGCTGAAGTGGTTAGAAAGACCTTCTACATTGCCCACCTGATCATGAAGGGATTCACATCCAGATCTAGTGAGGTCATTGTTCCCCTGTACTCTTCACTTATCAGACCAATGATTGAGTACAATGCCCCATTCAGGATGTATCTCACCCGACATCTGCAGCAATTGGAGAGACCCCAAAGGTTCCTCACCAAAAGGATAAAGGGACTCCAAAATCTGTCATATGCTGCCAGATTGAAGAAACTCCAGCTCTATTCAGTTGCATACCGTCTGCTCAGAGGTGACATGTGCCTGACATACAAGGCCATGTCCAACCCGGAATTAATGGACATGCTCCACCTCAAAAAATCCAAATCCACCAAAACCACTAGAGCAAGCGACTTAAACCTTAGCACGGATATGAATAGGACGTGCTGGAGGGATAGATTTATCATTCAGAGACTCCCTATGCTGTGGAATAAAATCCCGATCCATGTGAGGCAGAGCACCTCGCTGGCTCTGTTCAAGAGAAATCTTGACCTGTGGATGGGAGATTGTAGGTTTATCCCGGGAATCATCTCTGTGTCACTGCTGGACAGAGGCACAACAAACTAATGGGCACAGTATTTTTTCATATAAGGGGTGGCGTAAGCCACAAAAATCTGGGCTAGGCTTATAAATGCCTTAGGGCAGATAGCCTAGTATAAACCTATGAACCTATGAACCTATGAACCTAGTTCTAATTTTTGCCTGACTCACAAGGGACAGAGCTGTGGTGTCTTTTGAAGTTTTAATATGCAATTAAAAGCAGAACACAAGCAAAGCACAAGGTAAAGAAAACAAATCACAGCACTCAAAATATAAAAAGGCAATAAACTAATACAAAATACAACAAACAAAAAGCAAACCAACCTTTCCTTCACAGCAAAGTGTAGCAGAGTCTGGGTGAGCCTTTTCAATAAAGCACTCCAATATTCATAAAGATAAAGTTGGCGCATGGCTTTATACCTGAAATGACAACTAAATGCTATCTGCAGCTGAATGTCATGATATTTATTTGCAAAATTAGTTAGAAATTTTCAATTGTTTTTAAAAATATGTGAATATATTTGCACGTACCACCAATGTAGTGTGATTGGATAATCTGTGTTAGTCAAAGTTTGCACCATGTAGGGGTGTGGCTTAGAGAGTTAAAGGGAAATCCTAAGCTGGATGTGTGGGTTCAAGTCCTGTGCAAGCATTTGTTATAAAAGTTCTATCAGTGTTACATATACCCATCACAGTGCTGAATCCTTAATATGTCTAGTAGATACAGCACGGTGTCAGAAGTGAAGACTTTCTTCCTCCAAGTGCAAGAAATTTAGACAAATCTAAAAAGAATGGAAGAACAAAGGCCCAAAATTAGGGACAGATTTTAAATATTGCTCATATAAACTTAGAAAATTGTATTAGCTTGCATTTTCTGAAGGCTATGAAGACTGAAACTCAAATATATGTTAACTCTCAATAATTTGCCTGAAAACCACAAATGTTATGAGGAACAGACCAAACATATGAGGCAATAATCTGGACATTCTGTGAAAATCTGAACAGTTAAGAGGTATGACTCTGACGGCTACTGCTTTTTCTGGAATATTAATGTTTACTCTTTGTACTGTAGCACTGGTGTAGCTCATTTACTTTTGTTGTCTCTGTAGCCAGATCCACCTTAAAGACTAGTCCAAGTATATGAGGCACAACATGGTGCCAGAAATGTTGCAAATAGACGATCAATGAAAATAAATAAATAAATAACAATATAAATAAAAATGAGCATTTAAAACTACAAGAAGGTACAGCCAGAAACTTCTTCAACATGAAGCTGTAGGGAAATGCCATGAATCACTGCATTGCAAAGCAGGATGAGCTGTGGCTGGTTTACCTTCAAAATGATGATGGTCACAATGTCGAAACCGCTTCTGCAAACTCTGAACTGCATCTTTTCAAAACCTTGAACACCAATATTCCAAACCACAAAATCTTGCCCCCTTTTTGACCCATGTTAGCACTTGTTTGTAGGTGCTGTGTGGTCAGAAATGTCAACAATTGATGTTTTGATGACTTTCTGAAGTTTCAGCGGTACGGGTTTTGCAGAAACGTTTCAGCGGTGTGCACATTTGTCTATGTGCAATTGACATTTTAAAGGTAAACCCTGTGGCCACATGAACCACTGTGTTGCAAAGCAGGATTGGCTGTGGTCACATGAACCACTGTGCTGTAAAGCAGGATGGGCTGTGGCGAAAGAGACATCTTAATATGTCATCAAGCAGCACATTTATTTATTTATTTATTTTTTTTAATTTGTTTTTGTTTACTATCTGTTAACTGGGTAGATGTGCTGGTTTGAATCTTTTCAGTCATGACCCGAGCAAAAATGCACCATTACAAGAAAGAGTACAATGCATAAACTATACAGTTAATAAAATAATGCAGTCATTAGTAAACAGGGTTCATAAGACATAATTTATAGTCAACGCAGAGTTAAAGCAGATAGAAGAATGCCATTAACCATTTTCAATAAAGCAGTTACACTCTGTTTCTTTGTGTAGATACTCAGACAGAGTTTTTTTTTTAATTATTCTAGTGAATTCTGAGCCCTAATGTCAGTTGGTAGCTTATTCTAGAATACAGGGCCTAATCTGGAAAAGTCATGCTCCTAAATATTGGTTTTAAAGGATGGTCATGTTAATCGTATGCCATCTTACTGAGAGTTTATTAAAGAATAGATGTGATCTCAAATAAGAGCTTTATTTTAAGAAGAGAGAAGATGTTTTTATTTAAGATTTGATAAATGAGTGCACTCACTAGAAAGATTCATCTCTGATTAACTGGTATTGAGTTCAGATTGTTAAGCAGCCTAGAGTATTTACCAAGATGGCAAATCTCCAGGTTTTGTTTTCTGTGATCTGAAATCTCTTAGTATTATAACATGAGTGAAAGGGGTTTATATTATGTGATTTTTTTTGGACACATAATAATCGACACATATACAGTGAATGCTGTAAACCACGAATGGACAAGTCCTCGAATTTCTTTCCTCAGGAAAAAATTCAGTTGCCCGTTATCGGGAATCACCCTTTTCTTCAATGTAGAGTGATGTCAGAGTTGGTATATTTAGTTAGGGGGTGTGTGGGGGGCACTTGATTAGTGTTTTAAAGCTTGGTTTTATTTTACGGCCACGTGAATTTTTTTCTGAGAAAAAAACTCGAGGATGAGATTATTTGTGGTTTATAGCAGTCGCTGTATATGTGTCGATTATTATGTGTTCAAAGAAGAGATTCTTCGATCACATAATATAGACCCGAGTGAAAGATCAGTAGTTATAGCCCATATTCTAGCTTGGGGAGAAGAACATTCTCAGCTAGGGCCATGCATGCTACAGAAGAGAAAATATATGAGCTGTGGTATCAGAGTTTTAGTTGGAGTAAGACTTTACTGATTATGTTGTCAGTGTGGGATAAAAACGAGAGGGACTGGTCAAGGATGAGACTAGATATTTGTATTCAGTAACTTGGGGGCAGTAATATTGTTTATATCTTTGAGGTGTTTGCAAGGTGAAGTATTTTCTGGGTGAGGAGTGAAAAGTATAATTGTGATGCCCCACCTCTGGGCCAGTAATAAAGGAGCCTCAATCCTCACTGCTGGCACCTTTGGGGAACGTTCACTAGGAGGATAAGAGGTACACACACACAGTATCGCCAGAAGCAGCTCTCTGCATCAAGTACAGTCAAGCACAATTTCCCTTAAGAGCACACTGGGAACACAGTCAATCTGGGGCTGGTTTTTCCCTTTTTCTCTAGATCCCCAATAAGACTCCCCACTGACACAGCTATAGAGTTGAGATCTCAGCTTAGTGTCCAAGCCGAGACCTCCAACACCCTCTCTGTCCAACCAGTATTTCGTGTTCTGCCCAAGTAGCTGACACACACCCTCTTTGAGATTTGATTTACATACACACAGGTCTGGGAAAGACTGGCACAGGTTTACTGGATATGCCCCCTTCTTGCCCAGACTATAAGGTAATTATGAGTGCCACCAGACACTCCTGCCAACTACCTTAAGGCTCTTCCAAGGGTATCCAATATACTGAGTGAAATTAATATTAATACAAATGGTATTTTGACCAAGAGCAAGGCTATTAGGAGTGTAAAGGTGTTTTTACATTTTTCTGTTAGCATTTCTTTTAATTTTTCTAACATATTTAATTGTATTGATTTTTACTAATTACATACCGTATGTTTTTAGAGTTTTAGAGTTTTAAAAAGGAAGATAGGAAAAAATTCCCTCTCTCCCCAAACTGAGAACAAGTCAAACCAAACAAATAGTATAGGGTACAGTATTAGTCAGGCCTATTCTTGATAGTAACACTCAAGCAACCAGAAACTACAGTTATCCAACATCTTCCAATCCCCATGGGTGCTGGTTAAGTGAGAGTTTACTGTATTATTAATGGCGCTGATCTCAATATAACTGTGTAATGTGTGACAGGTTCTTTATTCTGATGATGTCCTGGTCATATAAGTATGAAAGCTCTCAATCTTTGTGTTCTATTAAACTTGATTTGTTACTTTTATTTGTGTGAGTCCTTGGACCCTGGATCCTTTGTGTTACTTTGTTGTTATGTTTTGAATTTAGGTTTCACCTAGTATAACTGAGTTTTCATCAAAACTGGTTTTAAAAAGACACGAGAATACAGCTTTACATATTAGAAAAATTGTCACATGGTTAAGGATCAACCAGTCATTTTAATCATTTGACCATTTTTTTTTTTTTTTTTAAATAATTTTAATCATATGACAAGTTATAGTAGAAGGCAAAAGATCTTACCTGGATTTTTATTTTATTAATGTGCAGCATGGTTTCAGTCCATCCATCTGGTTGTGTTTATTGAATTTATGTTTTTTTAATTTACAAAAATTACAACTTTCTTTCTAGGTCCTTAAACTTATTCATTAGGCCACTGTCATTTTTATTTTGGAGTTCCTATTATTATTGCCACTATGGCTCTTCTAGGTTTTGGGACTTGTACTTTGGTGTTGCTACATTCATTTTGTACCCCCCCCCCCCACTATGACTAAGTAAAGCCCTACACTACTTCCTGTATGGCCTTTCTGTATGGACTGGATACTCTGTAGGGAGTTACACTAACTGCTTCTATTGAAATAGCCTTACTAGAGTTTTAAACCAGATTTTTTTTGCCAGGTAGTTCTGACTACACTTTCTTTGACCCTGAAACTTCCTTACTTCTTATTTCTGTGGTATAGAAATGGTGTCATTTATCTGAAGTGCAGACATAGGGGTAACTTTGCTTTATTTGCTATAACCACTCTTCTGTTGTAAAGCTAGCTACAGAGGATTGTGTTTCCTTTCATGGTCTCAAGAATGTTTGCTCTGGCCATGTTCTTCGATTTTGTGAAACCCTGTAGTTTATCTCAATCACTTTTCCTGTTATGTCAAATAAATCTTACCTTTCAATGTGTTTTCTGTTGATGGAACCAAAAGTCATGCATGATTTCCAACTTTAAATTTACCAGTCATTGCATTTGTATTATTCAGCTTTTGTCAAGTCTCTAAATTACTCTGCCATCTTGAAACTGAGTTATTCACTGTTCATTTGAAAAGATGGCAGGCATTTCAGGCTGCTGAAATCTACCAGCTGTGCATTTGGCTAAAACAGATATCCTTTATGTACAGAAGTTTCCTACCTTAGCTTTAGTATTTATAGGTTCACAAAATAGCTGGTTTCTTTGCTGTCACAACAAAAAACTCTTCCTCAATAGATAATGTTTTGCATACACTTTGCATTTTACACTGCAGACCACATCTGTCCTTTAAGCATTAGCCTGTGTGAAGAGCTTCTGGGTAAAGTTAAATATTTGTCCATCTGCAGAGTTTCTGGGTAAACTTTCCCAGCATGCTTCACTACATATTCTATCTAAAATGCTCTTCTTACAGATTTCAGTCTCACTCATATCAGGGATGTACATGTATATTTTATACACATACCTCATGTTGTTCTGCCTACCACATACCTTTCATTTAAAAGTGTACTTGATGCATAAAATGTTACCTCTGTAAACTTCAGGAAGGGCCACATTATTTTCAATTATTGCTACTTATAACCATAAAAAAGATGTTATTTTAGAAGTGCATTCCTATCACATAAACATGCTTTGCATAGATAAAATACAGTAGCTGAAAGTTCTAAACATTCTGTGCTTTTTGAACCATACATTTTCTGAAAGATGCTCAGAAAATGTATTCAAGTGCACTGAGTATGTCTAAGTACATCTCTGACTCGTCTATTTCATCAGCAATTTTACTGGATTAAACAATTCTGGAAGACAAACTGCTCCATGTGAAATGGTTTCATCTTGACAAGTAAAACTACTTTTTATTACACTCACTGAATGATTATTTTGGCCTTTGCATGCATACTTTACAATATATGATTCATGCTGTCCACCAGCTGTTTCAGTTTTGATACAGGCAGTAGTATGCTTAATCTCAGTACGGTCATTTTTTCATCCAATAGTTACTGCTCTGTTCAACGTATGCACTTAGATTGTTTAAAGTTCATGTGTTGGCTTCCTATTGAGATGGATGGCACTCAAAATGCCGTTTAATGGAAAGCCAGAAAAAAAAAAAAGACCGAAAACCCAGAGACAAATGAATCTTATAAATTGTTGTTTTCCTTAAAACTTCTCTTACCCCCCCACACTCTCCTGCCCCCACACCCACTGAACATATATATATATATATATATATATATATATATATATATATATATATATATATATTTATATGTATACATACAATCTCCAAGATCGCCATACCTTGGTGAAAAGGGAATATTCTGATATATGTTATCTCAGATAGGGTTGACACCTTTTCAAATGCCCAAAGTGGGACATTTTTTATACAAACGTCAGATTTTGCAAGGCAAAACATACCCATGGCCGGTACAAAGGACAGAACTTCACTTTTTTGCCTAAATAAACGTTTATTCTGGTAGCATTTTAGTTGCTTATTTTGTTTCTTATAACATTTAGGCATTTCAGAAACAGAATAACAGTTTTATGCAACTATTACATTAAATATAGGAAATATGTTTGTCCTAATATTTCAGGACATTTGCCATTTTTTCAATTTTTATGCAGGACATAACTGCCCAAAGAGGGACTGTCCCTCGCAAAGTGGGACAGGTGGTAACCCTAATCTCAGATGTGGGATATACAAGTCCGATATTTCAGCCATTCAGACGATCTAGTGGGGCCAGCCTTTCAAATGGCTATAGTCTGTATCTTTCTTGTCAACCTGTTTTTGTTGAACGCCTTGTTTCAGCCTAGGTATATTTTGGATGTCTGTAGTTTTCATGTTATTTCACCTTGAGCTGTCAGGTTTGCTCCACTATATAAAACAGGTAATTCAAGGTTACTACTCATTTTTGATTTCTCCTCCTTTGTTCCTCCATCCTGTCATTCTCATTCTGACTTGTTCTTCAAAAGAGCGTTACCCTGCCTATACAAGCTATTGGCCTTTTCTTTGCTATGGCCAATGCATGTACACCGATTTAGTGCCCTATTATGGTCTCTTCCTTTGGCCTTATTTACTCTAGGCACCATCACTTTGCAACTTTAAATATATTCAAGAAGTTGGTTTATTATGATTAACTGTGTGTTGTTGGTTTGACATACAATTAATCTAAACTAAAATGTCATTTCTTGGGAGGTCACAGTCCCAAAACAATGACCATCTTGAGGTTACAAAACACACAAAAGAAATTGTTTAGCTGAGATGCAAGCCCTCCTCTTCACTCCTAATGTGGTAGTAAGACCCCATAACTCTTAACTATAAATATACTTACTTTAAGGTTGCATAAACTCAGGAGTGAGGGAGAAAGTAAATACCAGAAGGGAAAACTCACCTTTCCCTTCTTCTCTGATTTGAGATTCAGTCAATGCATGATCATTGATCTAGAAAGTTCTAATCCAGAAAAATATTGAGAAAACAACACAGTGACCTTTCTTTTTCAATATTCCAAGACTCATTATTCCAGACTGTGACAATCACTAGGCTTCCTGCTAGCTGACATAGTTATAAGAAGCATGTGTAACTCTCTTAACCTCCTGGAGAGTGATTGCTTCTCTTGTCTCATATCTCCTTATCCACCTTTCCAATGCTTCAATGCCAGGAGTCAAAAGGAATGACTAGGACAGTAAAGTGGTTGAAGTATGGAAAGAAAAGAAAATATATTAAACAGTCTTCCAGTTTCTTGTATGTGCATTTGAAAAATAGATGTAAGGGATTTCAACCCATATTTATATGATACATGCACACATAACTAGGTTATTAATTTATATTTGGTAAAGAGGTCAGTGGGCTACTCAACTGACCCTTTTCAGTCATGATACCTCTCCCAAGGAGCAAACTGTATACAAGAGAAGTACAGAAACAGCAGATGTGTATTCAAAGTCAAGGGAATAAGGGTGCAGAAGAATCAGTGTGACACAGCTAACATACTCATCAAAGAAACAGTTTACAGATAATTCACTATCACATTTTAACAATGGGCATCTAACAATGAAAGCAGAATAAATCAAAGTAAAAACTCAGCAAGACTTGCAGATGTAGGAATATTGCAGATATTTAAATGTAACAATGGTGGTATATGAAACAAACACAAACTAATCTAACAATAGGGTACATAGGAAAACAAATGCATGTAAGCCATTTTGTTTTTATATCTATCTATCTATCTATATATATATATATATATATACATACACACACACACACACACACACATACATACACCAGTAGTATTAATCAGTCACATTAAACCTGACAGAAAGCAGAGTAGTATCATTAACTAATGCTCCAATTCCTCATCAGTTAAGAAATACTTTTCAACTTACTGCTTTATCTACTATTCCTGCAGTCCTGATAAAGATCTTTTTCTAGCCCCAAAGCTTGGGTATTTGAAAAAACTATGTTCAAGTGTGTTTGTGTTTTCTGTTTTTAAAGTTTTTTCTAGCAGTGAGTAAGGATTTAAGCAGGAAGCCAGTACTGGAGTTTGCCCAGTTGAATTGTTTGCTTGTTTGCTAGTTTACCAGGCCAGAGCACTGCACTAATAAGAAATGGCCGATTGCAGGCACATCATGGTAAAAATAAATAAATAAATAAAAACAGAGCCGGCATTCTGCTGTACAAAATTCTTAAACTCCAAATACTGCCCTTCTGCTTAAATTATTACTGTTAGGGAACTAGTTGCTAAGGGGGGGGGGGGGGGGGCAGAAAGTCCCTGCTCCTAGGTTATCTTGTTGCATGTGCTACAAGTAGGTTGATTTCTGTCTGTACATTCTATATCACATATAATCATGGTTATGTAGCACACTTGCTAAATATAAATAAGCAAACATTAATTTAAATGTATCTGCAATTTTATCTTTGCTTTTTGTACCCACACGATTCAATTTTTCCTTTATAAGCTTTTGTTTCATAATTGTATTCAGCCTGACATTATTGATATTGTATAACTTCAAAGATTTTGTTTGTACTGCATCTAAATAACTAACTAAATAAATAAAATATGTTTATGATTTATTAAAAAAGTATGTATTTATCAGACAGTAAAGACTAAACAATTCCAAACTTCCACTCAGCATTTCAGAAGCCAAATAATTGCAATTAACAAAATATATTATTTTTCTGCCTGCAATTCCATTCCTCATTTCTACATTTGCCTGCTTGCTTCGATCTTAACAGGTGAAAGAAATAGTCTTTACTACCTTTTCATGCAGAATCCAAGCATCTGTCCTTTTGTGACATCACTCTTTGCTGTCATTACAGTCCATGGGTACCCTTTCAAAAACACCTCATATTTATTTTTTATAAGCATCTTTATTAAATCACAGGACTGATAATAGACTATAGGGAAAGAGTAATGGATAAGGGATTGTAAATGAAGCACCGGTTATGGTAGACTTGTTAGTTGAGTTTAAAGTAGAAGCAGATTATTAATAGGACATAAAATATAACATGATAATTGTATGAATCTCATACTAAATTTAATCAAAACCAAAGTAGTTAATGTCAATATCAGACAATGTTTTAGAAGTATTTTAAACAAAAAAAAAATGCACATCTGTTGAGGTGTGCATGTTTGTCATACACTTTTGTAAGATATGTATGGGTAGGGCTTGGATAACAAAGACGCAGAAGGGAAAATCACAACATATAGTAAATGGCAAATATATTTCTGCCACCACATCACTGACATATAAAACCTATATGCAAGCGGTGATGATAACAATATATCAAAGCCTTGTGAATAATGTGACAGCAATTGAGTGTTGCATGAGTAGCAACTTCCTTCAGCTGAGAGATGCTGGCAGCTTGCCAGAGGTCTTGGTGACACATTACAAAAGTTCAAGTAAAGTTTATCAGCATAGCCTTGCTAATTCCCAAGCAGCTGCCCTACTACAAAGTGGAAATAACTATAACACTTTCAAAGCAGAGTGCATTATATTATGGAAAAATTCTACACTTTTCCTTTTATCCTCTAGTTCTCTTTAAACTTCATCATCGTTATCAGTGGCTGGCTGCATGCCAGCCAGCACTCATTGCATACAAACCTAAACACAATAAATGCATACTTGACCTTTGGTACTAAACAATTACTGGCTACAATCCATTTTTTAATCTTTATGATGGCGGATACTTCCTAGCTGAATGACATTCTACCCTGAAGAAAAAAATGGAAACGTGATTGTATAATCTGGTTACCTGCTCCTTTAAAGTGACTTTTGAAATGTTACAGACCATCTACACCTTAGATTGCCTTCTGAATCATGTTTTACATTAATTTCACGGAGGAATAGTTGTAAAAAGAATCCTTCAGTAAAGTTCCAAAATCTATTATATAAGAAATGGTGAATGTTTTGTCATTCTCTTATGGTGCAGGGACTATGCAATTAACTGTACTAAGAATTTTGGACTCCTATACAGTTGCTTAATCCCCTTCTTCACCACAAAGATACTATGTTTAATAGTTGTACTGGCAAGATATTAAAAACAGAAGTGTGCAGTGTAACAACATGAGCTTTTTTTAGATATGTGTATTATGCGGATTCTACAGATATTACGTTCAGGTTTCATTTTTTTTCTTTGCACAGTTTTTGTATGAAATGCAAAAATACAAAAGGCTGGCCTACTGTATTGCCTCAGTTGAAAATAAAAGCAAGCATGAAAAAAGAGTGTATGAAAAAATGAATGCCAGAATATTAGATTCATTGCACAATGGCGTACGATGCAACATATTATAGTTATTTTTGCCATGTATTCTATTTGCCCCTCTCTGCATTGCTGAGTCTCAGGAATGGATTCAAAGACAGGCCTGAATTTATGCAGAGTGTTATGCAAGTGCACTTAAAATGTATAATTCTGATTTGATGGGATTCAGGTCTATATTTAATCTGCATATATGCTGGCATCCTAACCAGATATCTCAACTGTCCGATATAGTACCTCCCAGGGATTCCTACCTGCATGATCCACTTTTCTATATATTAAGCAACTGTGTATCTGTATGCAATTAGATCAGTAGATCAGTGCTGTTATGATCCTGTGCTGTTATCCATAAAACAAATTTTAAAATGTACCCATTAAATATCTTGGAATATTAAATAGTATGGAACTCGCTGGAAACTACTGGAGTTCACCTATTCTGTTGAAGTATTCTCATTGTCATACACCACGTGGGCATCTATGATGTTTGTGAATCACTAACTAAATTTGTTTATCATACTTTGTGACATATTTATATGAGCACATCCCCAGAGTGCTTAGTACAGACATATAACCCTGCACCTATGTGTTTTGTGATACCATCTGAATTGCCATAGCCTTGTGGAGTATGCAATCTAGGTTGTGCAGTCATGGATAGTCCACAAGGTAATTAAATTCTACCTTCAGTAGGTACATTTGAGGCAACCATTTGCTGTGGCTTTCCTGCTGTTTTCATAGGATTTCCATTTATTGTATGTGTCCTGGCCACTGTGTGGATTAGTAACACTATTGACTCCCTGCAAGCACTGTACATAGAAGTCTTACACAGCAGCCCATACAACATAGCTGTGTCAAGACAAAAGTGTATGTCAGGGGAAAGTATGACCAACAGTGACTAATGCTAGAGTGAAGCGCATGCACTGTGCTGTCAATTGGTGAATAATCACCACCAAATATGGGGCCGCAACACAACATCCCCCACAAATGATACTTCAGCCCCAAATCACATCCCGTATTAACTACCCACGAGGGATATCCGCCAAAATATTTACTCCCTCCACCCATTAACATGTATTCTCTGAGTTAGGCATCAGTATGCACAGGTAATCTACTTAGGACCTCCCATCATGTGACTGTCCAATAGATTCACAGCAGTAGGACAGATGAGCCTATCTCAGGGTAATACATGTCTATGGAACCTGTGACCATATCATGTGCCCTCCTTATGGGTATATAAAGCAGAATAAATACAAAACTTTTCTTTACCTGTGCTTACAAATGGTGTATTATGATGTACTTATACCTATAAAAAAGTATGGAACCTGACAGTCATAACTCTGAGTAATACAAACGCTACATATTATGAACCGATAAATATAAATGTTACTTCTGTAGTAACATGCAATGTGTAGCACTGAAACAAAATAATACCAGTTTTACAGGTGCCCACGCTGGCAGCTGGCAGTGTGGATATATAACTGGCAGTAATATTATGGAACATAGCATGACATAGCATAGCATAACATAACATAAAATAACATAACATAACATAATATAACATAGCATAACATAACAAAGCACATCATAACATAACATAGCAAAACATAACATAACATAGCATTGCATACATAACATAACATAACGTGTCAGTAAAGTGTATGCACCCTATTGCCTGGAGAGCCGCTCTATTCTCTTCTGGAATGGTACGAGTTCTCCATGATCTCTACCTCAGCTGCAAAACAAGGAAAAACAATACAATAACCCTTAGTTAAATATCCAATGTAAATAGAATAACTTACAAGAAAAATAGAAGGACACTGGAAATATTACAACTACTTATATCTTTGGGACCGTGCCCTGACTTCTTTTTCCCATCAGCTAAGAAGGTTAAGATGGCACCTCTGCAGGTCACTGTCATAGTGCTGGCACTGCTTATCAGAGTGGCATATGCTAGTGGCATCAGACAGTGCCCTGATAAGTCTATGCCAGGCATACACTTTATGTTGGGTACTCTCAGAGGTGGTTCCTATGCAGCAGGAATAGAAATATCTTGCTTTTTGTATTGCATCACTTGGGAATCCTGACAATATCAATGCGCTTGGAAGCCAAGGCTAGTCAACATGTCACATTCCAGAGAACTTTGGTAGCCCTATTATGGTCTTGCATATTGATGTTTCAGCACTCACTGCTCAACACTGAGCAGCTCCTTTATATAACCAGCTACAGCGTCACTTTTGCTTACAGCAGACATAGACATGATGGCATTATGGCATAATGGTATTAGGGAGAGTATACTGGCAAGGAAAATGTGTACAAGCTTCATGGTGCCTATCTATGATAGCAGCTTTACACTTTATTGTCTCTACAGGCTACAGAAGTAAAATATACTATTCCATGTCTCTGCAGGGATCATTGAACAACTCACACATTTTTACAATGCTTTACAGGTGTTTGTGCAAATACAAATAGTTGAGTAAGCCTCTCGGTATAGCATTAGTTATTACCACAATGAGAAAATGTGTGACTGGGGAAGAATTCATTACATTGTGCATCATTAGCATGCATGCTCCCAGAAGAGTAGCAGGTGCTACCAGAGCCCTGGGCTGGTACTGTGAACCAGCACCCCACTCCCTCTACTCATTACTTAAAGAGCAAACAAAAATAAAGCAAAAAAAAAAAAAACAATCAGATGGCCAGATGCACAACAGCCCCAGTCCCTCCTGCCCCAGCCATTCAGGTCCTGCTTCTGTGCCCTACTCCCAACCCTCCATGAACACTGCCTGCATGGAGTGCTACAGAGCTTCTGCTTTAGTTTAAAAAAATACAAATGCAGTAAACAGTTACTACAATTTATTCCCTGCCACCGTGGAGCACTACAGCTTTAGTTTTAGTTAAAACAAAAAAGATATTTTTTTTACTTTAAAACTGTAGCAAGGTGCTTGTTATAATATAGGAAGCAGTTAATACAGTTTGGACCACACATGGACTGCAACAGCACTCAGGTTCACCTGCAAATGCAATGCTGACATTTAATAGACAGTATTGCATTAACAAAAGAACAGGATCGGCTGGTCGTGCCCCTCAACAGTTTGCACCCACAGCAGTTGCCCCTCTTGCCCCACCCTAGCTTTGCTACTGCATGCTGCATTAGAAGGTTCAAAACTACATGATATAATCTCCAGCATGGGCTTCACCTTGCTACAGGTTATATCACATCAACAAGCTGGGCACTGTGGAAAAGTCCTGAGAAGGATTTCTGCACACAGCAGCTGTCTTTGCAGGGTAGGTATGCGGGAAATGGCATTGTTTTCACTTGTTCCACAAGTAATTTACTTTGCTAAGCTTCCCCTCCCATCCTCAGAAAGCACTCTGGCTATTTCACTAGCCTCTACCAAAGAACTCTACTTTGTGTGCTCCATACATGTACCCCTCCCACAATGGGTTACATCCATTCTTCACTGGGAGAGCCTCAGACGCCCTAGCCACTTATCATGCTTTGGTTGCTCATGTATTTTTGTGATGCTTCATGACATCCTTGACACACTGCTAGTGCAGCATTAGTTTATGTTGCTGTTTCAATGTGCATCCATACTGCCAGTGTGCTGGGGGATGTTATCTGGACTGAAGGTCACTTGCCTTTGCAGTGTAAATGGGGGTAAATGAGGTTTCAGGGTATTTTGCACTTCCTTTATGAGTGTTCTTTGTATTTCTACAGTCTATGTTTACATGTAGGCCAAGGAGTACTTGAGTGTTCAACCTAATATATAATGATAAGACACTTTTCTGAGTCTTACAGTGTGTAAATACAACAGAAGCTGTTACAGTACTGCTTATGTTATGTTGTTTTTGGATGGGGCGAATGTATGATGTGTGTATTACTCAGTGGGACACTAAACACCTGCTACATACCATTATGCTTAGAGTTTGGTGTAAGTTGCTTGTAATAGTGTGGACTGTGCATTATAGTGGGGTATACATTGTGGATCTTTGTTCAGCAAACATGCAGGCCCTCAATGTTTATGGATTGGAAAAAAAAATCTTTGTTTCTTGTGTTGTATCTATTTTACAAAATGTTTTTAACTATAAATGACTATCAATTATATTTATATTGTTATGATGTGATCACTATGTACTTTTTTCATTTTTTATGTCTTGGAGCTTTGATGTGATCACTATGTTCTTTTTTTTTCATTTTTTATGTCTTGGAGCTTTTCTCCCTGAGCCTCTGCTGAAAATAGACATATATCCAGTCAGACTATCCCAGTCAACAAATGTAAAATAAAATAAATAAAATAAATAAAAATTGTGTCTTTACACACCCAAGCCACATGCAGTACATATGTTATTGAGTCATTCTGGGTACTACTGAATTTCTTGGGGTTGGTGACTACACTTATGTCATGCATATCTTACTGTATGGATCCAAACCATTCCTCCATGCACACACCTGACTGTGCTCAATGAGAAGTTGGTTGAGGTTCTGATCTCTCTCTCTCCATGGCCCGTGTAAGCCTTAGGATCATTAGTTGTGGATATTGTGACCAGGTATTATATGTCAGCATTGTGCTATTTCAAATTTGTGTATTTGTTTGGAGGTGGTAAAACCTACACACATAGCCACTTACAGGAACATCTGCTTACACTGTGAGGCTGTGTGTTTGACTAGAGGGGCCACGCTGTTGCAGCTGGGGACTGCAAAGCAATGGGGTGGGGCGATATCATAATAGGTCAAAGACCATTACTTGAGATCAAACAACAGATGAGGTCAGCCAATTTCATCCACACTGCTTCATCTCATTATCGCCACAGCATGGACCATACAGAACTCATTCTTTAAACTTGCATCCTTTAAAAAACTCACTAAACAGTCAAGGCTCCAATAGGGTAAGTGTGGAGGAAGTAACTGAATTAATCTGGGGGACTGGGGGCTGCTAGTCCTCCAAAAGTAATGTTTAGATTCTGTGAGGTGTACCTTTAGAGCTTTTTTTTTCATAACGTTTTCATCCAATGATGGCCTAAACAAAAATCATAAGTGAAGCAAGTAATTCAGTCTTATTTATTTTCTTTCAAGGAAAAAAAGTCGTACATAAATCTTAATGTTCAAAGTTAGCAATATAGTAGTTCCCAATAAACTGAGATGACAAATGCTTGCAAAGGTATATAAATCCTGTCTTAGAATAGTGCTACCTCCATGCTTCTCCAGAAGAAAACATAGGTACCTTACCTCTACCCCTCTGGTGTTAGACTGAGATAAAAGGAAAATCACAAATGGGCTCAGGCAGAGATTACACAACTGAGGGTTTGGGAAGGAAACTAGAGCACCCTCATAAAACCTCCATATAGACAGGGAATACATGCAGACCCACTTCAGAAGGAATCACATCCAAAAAGACAACCAGAAAACCAAGTGCAGTGAGGCAACAATAAGCTGCTATAACACACATCTTTCTCAAACTGCCACAGCTCAAACAACAATCTTCTTACCCAGCAATTACAGCCACATTTATTGACTGTGGAAACCTTTTGACATCAGACTGTAATAATAGCTGGCCATGATGATTTAACAGATACAACCACACACACACACACACACACACACACACACACACACACACACACACACACACACACACACACACACACACACACACACACACACACACACACACACACACACACACGCACGCACGCACACGTGCACACACATACACACACACACACACACACACACACACACACACACACACACACACACACACACACACACACACACACGGCCATTGATTATATCCTCTTGTACTACTGTGACTATAACTCATGTGTATAATTGATCAAGCTAATGAATAAATACATAACTAACTACCACAGATGAATGTGCCTTCTCAGCTCGCTGGTGTCTGAATACAGTGTGCAATGTACTGCATCTCCAACTTACCTTTCAACCTCCTAGCTCAAGAATGAAGGAGAAAGCTAAAAAAGGTAATGGGGAAGAAATGACTAAAATCAGGAAGATACTGCTGTCTACCTCTTAGAAAGTTGCTATAACAGCACACTTTACAGTAGTATGCTATTTCTGAAGGCTACTAAGTCTGAAACGTGTCTATTATTCACTGACTGCAGTTCTCGCTGATTTGCCAAAAAAAAAAAAAAAAACATCAACATGGGACAGACCAAAATAGAGGGCAAAAATCACAGATATTCAGCAAAGTCAGGGACAACTGAGAGCATCTTTGCCTCCACCACATGCATATGCAATTCCCGACAGAAATGTCTAAACTTTAAATGCTGAGTGATGACAAACAGAAATAAAAAGTGTCGAAATCCAGAAGAAGAAATATTTTTTAAGATCACTCTTCCCCTTTAAACTTCTTTTTTTCAGGGTGCAAGCCCCCCCCTGCATCCCTCGGCATGGGGGGCAAGCTCCCCATAACCCCAGAACCTGTATATACCAGCTCCATGGGAGAAAAGAGGATATTCCGAGAAATGGCTTTCTTTAACTTGGTACACGTAAGCCCATTTCTTGGTCAATTGGTCTCCATGTTTTGGGTCTTACTATAGTGTGCCTGACATTTCAAATGTTTACTACATATGCATGTATTATACACCAACACACACAGACACTCACACCCACAAAACCACTATTTACTGACACTTGTATGACTGACTGTATACCACAGTACTTTGACGAGATCAAATGAATAAATAAATACATGAATAATGCTTAAACAGGAATGTGTCTTGACAGATCAGTGTTGTCAAAATACAGTGTAAAACACATTGCAACCCCCCACACCTCTCTACTTCTCTACCTCTTTGCTCAAGAAAAAAGGAAAAAGCTAAAAATAATGAGGGGGAAAGGACCACAATTAGTGACAGCTGAGAGCATCTATGCCACCATCCGGTATTAACCTATATAAATACATTGTTTTTTTCTACCTATATACATACATTATAGATAATTAGTTGCATATTGTGTGTGACTTCTTCATACAATTTGACAGTTTTACTAATTATTGTATTTTTCTTTGAACTGTGTGGTAAATGATCCTGATAACCCCTTTCTTTTAAAATGTTTTAATTGCATTCAAATGTATTAAATGAGTATGCCTTTAATGATTTGCAAAAGCACAAATATCTTGCACAGTGTACAAATGCTATGTATATAGAAAAGCAGCATCTGTTAATGGTGGAGACCTGTGTTCCTCATGTTAAAAGCTGGATAATTTGCTTATTATTAGCAGTAGTAAATCTAGACTTGCTGCTGATGATTGGACTTGTACAATTGATACAGCTTGGAGAACTGTGGTTACATATATTAATGTCTGGGCTAATGAAATCAATAATATTAGACAAAGTGCAAATATAACACAATTAGGAAAGAAAGTGCCTATTATCAGTAATGATCATTCAGCCCATATTAAATATGATATTACTGATGACAACTTTGGAATCCAGGATAGAAGTATTCAGCAATCTGAGGATTCAAGACATATAGACGAAATATTAGAAGAAAGGAACCAGTTCACTGCAAATAACTAGAAAGACAAGACTGATTAATGTTCATTATTCAAAGAGAATATATATACAAAAAAGAACACCGTTTTGCTATGTAACACACAGAATGATTCCATTGTTCAGTCAGACAACATTCAGTCTACGGAAAATTACATCATTTTTCTAAATGTAGTAAACAGGGATAAGGCGCAGGCCAAAAGAAAGAACACAACATTGAACTTTGAAGGGCTGAAGAACATTACTGTATGGAAAAAAAGGAGAAAGAGAGAAGTTGACAATATGGCTCAAGCTGTGGAAGTTCAAAGGCAGATGGATGGGAATTGCAAGCTTGCAAATCTCCAAATGATCATGGGGTTATAAAGATTAAATTACTGAAAGATAATTCTGCCAAATTGAAATCTCATCCAATATACAGAAGATTAATAACAGACTATACGGAAGCAAAACAATCACTATGTAAAACTAATTGGAATGATATGTTTGGTGGAAAAACTGCAGAAGGAATGAGGCAAGTTTGAAATAGAAATTGCTTGAACGTAAAAAAAAAGTTTAACATCAGGATCTAGGCACACAAGTTCAGAAGGATGTATTTCCATAAAGACAAGACACTTAAGATGAAAAACAAAAAATATAAGAAAAAGAAACAAGGTCAAACTACAGCTTTGAAAACTGAAATAAAAATGCTGGGCAGACAAATTAAACATAGTGTGAGACATGATCAAGAAAAAAATGGAAGAAAATGTATATGAGGAAACAATTTTATATATACATAAAATGTGGTAGGAGTAAAGACATCAAAACTGATAAGCTGTGTTTAGATTCTAAAATTTGTTCTAAAGCAGATAGATTTATTTATTTATAGACATTTATTTACAAGCAAAGTCTGACTGAATCACAAGAGTCCATTTTCAGAGGAGGCCTGGGGAGAAAAGTTCCAATTTACTCAGCTAAGTTACAAAACATCTTGATAAGATACACAATCAGGTATTTACAGTGTTGTAAACATCTTGATAAGATACACAATTAGTTATTTACAGTGTTGTAAACATCTTGGTAAGATACATAATCAGTTATTCATGGTGTTAAGGACAGGGAGAAAATTACCAAATATCAGAGTGAGAAGAAGAAGAAAAAGATAAAAAATAATTTACAGTTTAAGTTGAGTTATAATATTTACAATTCTTGCTAGGTATACTTAATTATCTAAGGCAGTAATGGCACTGTTTGGAAAATTTTGCTTATAGTTTATAGACACAGAGGAAGACAGGGTAAGAGTGATTGAGCAAATAAAGGTTAGTGAGGATAGTGAAGCATAGTGGTTATAAGGAATAATACATTTCAACCAGCAGTGCAACAAGAACAGAGCCAAGAGTTTGATAAGGGGTCTTTTAGAAGGTGTTTAAAGGATGAATCTTTGTTTGCTAAGCTAATAGCCTGTGGAAGAGAGTTCCTTTTTTTGGTGATTGAACAAGAGTGAAAGCTGATCTTAGTTGATTTTTGAGGTTTATAGATGTTGATGAGTTGCTTGTCAAATGAACAAAGTAGTGTATTTGGTTAATAGGTTGGTAAAAGATACTTAAATACTTGGCAGTCCAAGGGTTTTTGCTTGATCATGGACTGAACGTAGTTGTACACAGTCAAAGTGCTGGGATAGTTCGAACCATTTCAAGGTTTTGAGGGCTTTGCAGTGATGTCTGTAATACTGTTTATTGGTGGCAAAATAGGAAACTTTAGAGTTACATGAGATGAGGTAGGAGATTGTTTACAAAATCTTGTGTAAAATAGTTTGGCTCCACAAAGGGGGTTTTAAATTGCTCTAGTAACATCCAGGTAACTTCATATATCGAAATGAAATTAGATTATACTGAAAAATAATTCTGCAAACTAGACCCAAAACAAAGCACAGGTAGAAGCTGGAATTAGTAATAATGACCTGAAAACAATTCAGCAGGAAATTATAGTACCATTATATCAATGATTCACATATGCTGGAATTCCTCAGGATTGGAGACAAACACTTGTTAAACCCATCTTTAAAGGAAAGGGAATAGGATAAACCCAGAGCCATACAGACCCATGAGTTTACTTTCTTGTTGTGAAAAAATAATGGAAAAGGTTATTTTGGACAAATTATTGTCAGAATTGGAAAGGCTGGGACTAGAAACCATGTATCAGTATATATATTTTGAAAACAGTTCTGTTGCCACCTGTAACATGACATTCTATAGCAATATGTTGCTAGAAATTAAAACATTTGTTATGATGTAATTGATACAGACTTAATTTCAGCCTTTGTCAAGATCATACACAAAACACTGATCAATAATTAAAACAACTAATTATTGATGTATTCTTGATAAGATGGATAGCTGCATGGCTTGCAAAAAGGAAATGAGCAAGTACCATACAGTAATTAGACCGATGAAGTTCTAGGTTATAGTCAGGGTGTCCCACAGGGCTCTGTCCTAGGCTCATACTTGTTTAGATTGTATCTTTCAGTTCTCTCTTTTTCATCTGAGGTGTTCTACAATCTGTATGCAGATGACCTGAATATAGGGAAACTGATTTTATACGATACAGATAGGCCATCTCTGCAAAAGAATTCAACTAAATTGATGATTTGGGCTCAGCAGAATAATATGCTGATAAATACATCAAATATCGAGCATATGAGATTTGAAAAACATAGATTAAAGGGTGAATATTTAATACAACACACAGTGATTCATTTAAGGATCTTGGTACAGGGATAGATCAAGCTTTGAGTTTTTTTTCTAATCATATCAACCAATTATTTAATGATAGTTATAAAACTGTAGGCTACATAAAGGATTTGTGGCATCTAGGAAATAAGAAATGATGAAATCATTGGAAGTTGCAAACAACTTACAATGAGTTCATCATTTTTTATTTCCTAGATGTTACAAATTCAGTAACTAAGAAACAAAATTGTTCCTAACAAATAAGAAATTATGAAATCATTGTTTTTTAAGTTACATTACACCCAAACTAGAAAATAGAATAACAATCTGGAAACATTATAAGAAAACAAGCATGAGTAAATTGAAAAATTACATCAGAAGTAAATCAAGGCCATCTATGGTTGTGAAAATGTAGTTATTATGAAAGGCTAAGTTATCTGAAGTTGTAAAGTATCTCATAGAGATATTTAAGAGGATAACTTATTCAGGTATACAGGGCATTTAGAGACAAGTAGCTCTAGGAATGTTTGGGGTTATCAAAACATGTCAGAGAATCATCAGACAACCTGTGCAGAATATTGTCTTTAAACCAAGAGATGAAAGATTAATATTGGTGGCCCAAGATAGTGGACTACATGCACTTTGGTTTACAAAGTCCATTGAACATGAGGGAGAAACAAATGTAGGTTTTGTAAAACAGAATTGGAAACAGTCACACATCTTGCTGCTGGCTTTGACATACTAATGGCAGAAGAACTGTTTACTGAAAGGCATAAATATGTGGCAAGACTGTTGCACTGGGGATTGTGCAAACATTGTAATATTGAAGTAGCTGAAAAACACTGGAAACATGAGCCACAAAGCATTATAGAAAATGGAATTTATATCACATGGGATCATCCATTACCAACAGTTCAAAAAACAGATGTGAGAAAACCAGATATAATTATCCATGAAAAGAAGACAAAAGTAGCCTTGATCAGTGAAATTGCTACACCCAGTAACTACAGTGTCCTATGTACAGAGAGACACAAAGTCATAAAATACCAGGATTTGCAGGCAGAAATGAGGGCTATGTGGAAGAAGGATGCTTAGACAATTCCAATATTAGTAGGAGCAGCAGGTGTTATAAAAAGAATTTACAATTGTACTTAGATGTGTTACCGATACATGTAACTCTGTATGAATTGCGGAAGACGTCATTACTGGGCATATTGTGAGTGCTACGAAGAGCACTTCTGGCTAACAGTAAAGATTGAAACAATATTAATTTCATGAACTTTAATTATACTTTGACTTAGGAATGGGGTCCATTCCCATCATGGTATTAGAAACTCAAAAGACATGGAGCAATTAAAGAAAGATTTTACATACACAAAGCCAGGCAAATTACTCCATTGATAAGATACCCCTAAGAGTTGACCTGGTAGTTAGAGATCTGGGAATATATATAGATAGTAATCTGGCCTTTGACCAACATGTAGCCAAGGTAGTAAGAAAATCCTTCTATGTCACCCATCTTATAAGTAAAGGTATGACAAACAGGTCTAAAGAAGTTATAGCACCTCTTTACTCATGCCTCATTAGACTTCAGCATGTATCTGACTAGGAATATGCAACAGATGGAGTGCCCAGAGAGGTTCCTCACCAAGAGAATCAAGGGTATTCACCCTGTCCTATAAATATAGCGTTAGAGCCCTGTCTCTATAGTCAGTCTCTTAAAGGTTGTTGAGAGGCGATCTGTGCTTGGCATATAGAGTATCCTCAGATCCAGCCCTGATGGATCTTTTGCACATCTGCAAAAGGAGCAGCACCAGAAACAGTAGAGCAAGGAATTTAAAC
Source organism: Protopterus annectens (assembly GCF_019279795.1). Classification (NCBI taxonomy): domain Eukaryota; kingdom Metazoa; phylum Chordata; order Ceratodontiformes; family Protopteridae; genus Protopterus; species Protopterus annectens. Next base: position 603,947,967 of record NC_056739.1, on the reverse strand, counting down.
TTTTCTTTTGACATAAACAGAACATGGTGGTGACACGGATATATGACTCAATGAATCCCCATGCTCTAGAATAAGCTCCCCATCAATGTGAAACAGTGTCTATCCCTAATCCTATTCAAGCGTAACCTTGACCATTAGATGGGAAATCAAATTCATCCCCAAAGTGGTCCCCATGTCTCTTACAGACAGAGGCTGACAGTAGACATTCCGTAACTGACATTGGGTGGGTAATCATAAATTCATCCCTGGGCTAGCCACCATGAATCTTACAGAAGATAAAAACAAATACCTGGTCAAGTAACTCCACTAAAACACGTAAAGAAACACTTTTAATAAACACAAGCTTTCAAGCATACATATGCTTCCTCAGGCTTTTAAAAAAATACACTTAAGAATAAGAAGTATTCAGAACCAATCACATGCAACAGACAGTCCAATGAAATACAATCAATTAAAATACTTAACGAGAACAAATCACCTTCTAAAATGTCCTAATTTCAAGATCCACCTTTAAAGATACTGTTTCCTTTAAACCAAGGTACTTATCTACCCACAGTCATAGAATCAGTTAAAGCTACCATATCACCCCCTCTTAGGTTTTGCTTAAGTACGTGCAGAGCAGCAAAAGAAAATTTATGATGTTCACCCTTCTCAGTAATGTATTTGCTGAGACCATTCTAAGTACACCCTCTTTTATTATCTGATTGATGCAAACATATCCTTTTTTTTAACTTTCTGTTGGTCTTGCCTACATAAAATGCAGGACAGATGCCACATATAGCTAGGTAGATCACATTAACAGAATCATTTAGCAAAAAACATGAGGGAATTGTTAATTACTTTTCATAGTTGGATGCACAAAAGATATTATCTTAGACAGATACTTGCAAAAGAAGCATTTAATTGTAACAAAGGTGGGTTCCTTTTCTTTGACTATATCTATTATCTACAATACTTCTTTTTTCCTTATAATATAGTCACTTTAAGTGACTGCTGCTTCTTAAAACTGAAATGTGGAGCATACAGCAAACTTTTCCCTTTACCATGGATATTCAACAGAATATGCCACTGCTTTCTAACAATACTTGTTTGGATAATTATTATAAGCTAGTAGGAACCTCATATTATTATATTGGTTTTCACCATCATTCCTTGAAGTAGGTGTGAATTCTCTAAACAATGAACTATCATCTGCTGTTCTGCTATTGATCACCATTTGCTTTGCTAGGTCTACCTCAGATCAAAGCTGGAGTGAAGCACAAGCTCTGTGCTGTCAATGGGCATATAATTACAACCGAATATGAGCCCTAAACATAACATCCCCCACAAATTGTTCTTCAGCCACAAACCTCACCCTATATAAGCCACACATGAAGGATACCCATCCATATATTTACTCCTTCCACCCATTAACATATATTTCCTGAGTTAGGCAGCGGTATGCACAGATAATCTAAGTATGACCGCCCATCATGTGAGTGTCTAACAGATTCACTACAGTAGGACAGATGAGCCCATCTCAGTGGAATACATGTCTATGTAACCTGTCACCATATCATGTGTCCTGCTTATGGGTGTGGAAAGCAGAATAAATACTAAAATTTTGTTAACCTGTGCTCACAAATGGAGTATTATGATGCAGATATATCTATAAAAAGTATGGCACCTGACAGTCTTAACTCTGCATAATGCATCCAAACAGTATATATCATAAGCCAATAAATGTGAAAGTTACATCCGTGGTAACATGTAGCATGCAGCACTGAAACAAAATATTACCAGTTTTGCAGGTATCCACACTGGCAGCTGGCAGTGTGTATGTATAAATGGCAGTAATATTATGGAACATAACATAACAACATAACATAACATAACATAACATAACACAACATAAAGCAAAACATGACATAAAATAACATAACATAGCCTAACATAACATAGCCTAGAGTAAAATAACATAACATAACATAACAGAATGTAACATAGCATAACATAGCACAGCATAGCATATCATGTCATAGCATAACATAACATAACATAACATAACATAACATAACATAGCATTCTAATAAAGTACATGCACCCCACTGCCTGGAGAGCCACTCCATTCTCTTCTGGAACAGGATGGAGTTCTCCCTGATCTCTGCATGAGCTACAAAACAGTAAAATCAATACAAAAACCCTTAATTAAATATCCAATGTAAATAGAATAACCTACAAGAAAAAATAGCAGAACACTGCAAATATTACAACTAATTATATCTTAGGGACCGTGCCCTGACTTCTTTTTCCCCATCAGCTAAGAAGGTTAAGATGGTACCTCTACTGGTCATTGTCTTGGTGCCAGAAGTACTCATCAAATTGGTGTGTAAGTCTATGCCAGGCATCCACTTTATGCTGGAAACCCTTAGAGATGGTCTTTATGCATAAGGAATAGAAGGAATTTGCTTTTGGTATTGCATCACTTGGAAGCCCTGCTAAAAACAATGCACTTGGAAGGCACGACTACTCACAATGTCACATTCCAGAGAACTTTGGGAGCTATCTTATGGTCATGCATGTTGATATTGTCAGCATTTGATGCTCAACATTTCGCAGTTCCTTAATACAACCAATTACATTGCCACTGTTGCTTTCAACAGACATAGGTATGGTATAATGGCATAATGGTGTTCGGGAGAGTATACTGGTATGGAAAATGTGTAAAAGCTTCATTGTGCCTACCTCTGATAGCAGCTGTATGCTTTGTTGCCTCTGTAGGCTACAGAAGTACAATATACTACTCCGTGTCTCTGTAGGGTTAATGAACCACCCACACATTTTCAGAGTGCTTCACAGGTGTTCATGCAAGAAGTGCACATAGTTGAGCAAGTCCCTTAGTATAGCATTGGCTATTGCCATTATGAGAAAATGTGTGATAATCAAGTATTCATCACATTATGCATCATTAGCATGCATGATCCTAGAAGTGTAGCTGGTTATACCAGCTCCCTGGGCTGATACTGTGAACCAGCACCTCACCCCCTTTGCTCTTCAAATGAACAGCAAAGAAAAAAAAATCCTCCCTGAACACTGCCTGGTTGGAGTGCTACAGAGCTTCTGCTTTAGTTAAAATATAAAATAAACAAACAAACATAAAAAATATTTCTCCTTTTTAAACTGTAGCAAACAGTTGCTGCAGTTTATACCCGGCCTGCTGGAGCACTATGGCACTCATGTTTTAGTAAAAAAAAAAATCTTTTATTTTTTTATCTGTACCAAAGTGCTTACTACAAATGTAGCAAACAGTTGCTGTTGAAGTTTCCAGTAGTTTAACTAGATGGACGAGTGTTTTGAACAAGAACACTTGTCTAGCTACCTGCTTAATTGAATAAACTACTAGAAACTTCAACAAGGTGTTATTATTCCTCCCACAGGGAGGGTATAAGAGAGAGACAGAGAGTCTCCTAGATCTGCTAGTTAAAGTGCTTTTATCTGGACTAATCCTTTATACTCTGCATCTTTAAGGGATAGGGAAATCGGATAAACCTAGAATCATACAGACCCATAACTTTACTTTCTTGTGAAAAAAATAGAAAATGTTATTTTGGATAGATTATTGTCAGAATTGGAAAAGCTGGAACTTGAAACCATATATCAGCATACATGTGTTGAAATCAGATCTGTAACCACCTGTAATATGATGTTCTTTAACAATATAATAATTATAAATGAAAAATCATGCTATGATGAAATTAATATAGACATAACTTCAGCCTTCATCTGGATCATACACAAAACACTAATCAGTAATTAAAACAACTAAGTATTGATGTAATCTTGATAAGATGGAGAGCTGCATGGCTTACAAATAGGAAGTGGCAAGTATCATACAGCAGATGGATGGTGAAATTCTAGGTTACAGCCAAGGTATCCCACAGGACCCTGTCCTAGCCAAAAACTTTTTTAGACTGTATCTTTCAGAGCTATCTTTTTCATCTAAGGTGTTCTACAGTCTGTAATGCAGATGACTTGAAAATGGGAAAACTGATTTCATGCGATACAGATAGGGCATGTCTGCAAAAGAACTTGACTAAATTGACCATTTTGGCTCAGGAGAATAATATACTAATAAATACATCAATAAGCATATGCGGGGGTGTGGCCAAGATGGCTAACTGAGAACAGCAAATGGTGAAAGCTCTCTGAAAACTTTTCTCTGATAGAAATGTAATAAAAATTAATATTTGTAGATACTTTAGAGCTAATTTTATTCATTAATAGTCAGAGAAATGATTTATAGCTTTGAGTTCTTCAAAAACAATAGTTTTTCTGTCAGAATTTCAACTGGTTAAGAGATAAAAGACTTCAACATGGCTCACTCAAGAAATGGTACTCAGAATTCTTGTATTAAAAAAGACATTCAGTCAATATTATCTAGTATACAGGATATATTACTTAAAATAGACAAACTGGATACAAAACTAGACTATTTCATAGAAGAGACTAGAAAGAGGATGGAACATTTTAAAGCTACTATGAAACAACAAGAGACACAAAGCAGTATGGAAGAGACTTTGAATGATCATGAAAGCAGAATAACTCAAGGTGAGTCTCAGACTGAATTTCTTTTAAAGCAAAATAACTGGCTCATAGAAAAACTTGCCCTGGTATTCACAAAGCAAAGATCTCTGTGCAGGAACAGTGTAACTGCTCCTGCACAGAAAATGGCTGCTTCGCGATCCAGGAACTTGCCGTTTTGACGTGCACGAGTGGCCCTACACTATTCCAGTACGGAAAGCTATGCTGGATGCTAATCAGCTCATTTGCTGGTGAAAAAACATGCAAATGAGTTGATCTAGTGATCCAGGAAGTCAACAGATCTCTGTGCTGGAACAGTGTAAGGTGCAGAAATGTATTTGGTTACTAACCGAATACATTTCTGCAAATTACACAACAGAGGCATGTCAGCACTCAATAAAGCATGTATTAGAGTGGTCATGCATGCCAATGGCCAAATATATGGCCACTGGGATGCAAAACCACTTCAAAAAAAAAAAATTAAAAGTTTTATTTTTGTTGGCTGATCTCGGCCATTGAATGCATGGGAAGTGATACGCTAGTGGGAGGGGGAAGAAAAGTTAAAAATAAGGGTGAAAACATGAACATTAGGGAATTCTGCATTTTGCCATTATAGTCAATGGAATGCAGAAAGCAAACAATGGCAGGGAACAGTGGTTGCTAAGGGGGAGGCTCATGTGTAGTACAGTAACTAGGGCCTAAGGCAGTGGGGTATGTTAATGAGGGGACATAGCGAATCACAAATTTCTAAGTGTCAGACTGCACCTAATCATGTAGGTGCTCTAACATGATCGTGTAGGCAGGAGGAGCAAGTAACATGAAAAGGGTGTGTGTCATGCTTGCTGTAAGCACAATGGAACTCTGTTGGCTGGTTTCTGCTTAGCTAAGCGATTGTGTGTGTCTGAGGCTGTTTATTCTTATTCCATGAAATGGAGCAGCATGTTTGCACCCAGGGGAGGGGCATTTCTTACTGTTTGCACTAGCAACAGGCTCAAAGAGGAAGGATATAGGAAAAGCAAAAGGAAGTAGCTGAACAAGGGAAATACAGTACAAATCAGCAACATGGGAGTCTGCAACCCACAATGGGCCAATGAAAGCACTCAATAATACAGCTGGCAGGTGGCTGCATAGTATAAAAATAGGAGGAGATGTAAAAAAAAAAACAAAACAAAAAAAAAAAAAAAACAAAGGGCAACAGCCAAAAATAAAGGAGAAATGAAGCAAAAATCACTACTATGGGATACTTGCAGGTCAAAATCGGCCATGCAAAGCACATAGGTTCATAGGTTCATAGGTTCATACTAGGCTATCTGCCCGAGGGCATTTACAAGCCTAGCCCATAGTTTTGTGGCTTACGCCACCCCTTTAGTATGGGGAACTATACCCATTATTTTGCTGTGCCTCTGTTGAGCAGTGACACTGAGGTAATCCCTGGGGTATATCTGCGATCTCCCATCCATTGGTCAAGATTTCTCTTGAACAAGGCCAGCGAGGTGCTCTGCCTCACATATACTGGGATTTTATTCCACAGCATAGGGAGTCTTTGGGTGATGAATCTATCCCTCCAGCGCGTCCTATTAATAGCCGTGTCGAGGTTTAAGTCTCCCGCCCTTGTGGCTCTGACGGATCTAGATTTTTGAGGTGAAGCATATTCATCAAATCTGGGTTTGACATGGCCTTGTATGTTAGGCAAAGGTCACCTCTGAGCAAGCGGTGGCGACTGAATAGAGCTGGAGTTCTTTCAGTCGGGCAGCATAGGACAGATGTTTGAGACCCTTTATCCTTTTGGTGAGGAACTTTGTGGCCTCTCCAGCTGCTGCAAGTGTCGGGTCAGATACATTCCGAATGGGGCATTGTACTCAATCATTGGTCTGATGAGTGATGAGTATAGGGAGACTATGACCTCCCTTGATCTAGATGAGAATCCCTTCATGATAAGGTGGGCAATGTAGAAGGTCTTCCTAACTACTTTAGCTACATGGGTGTCGAATGACAGACTACTATCAACCTGGGTCCCCAGGTCCCTGATAACTTCTTCTATGCTCAGTGGATTGCCACCTATTTGGTAGCTAGAGGTAACCTTGTTTTTCCCGAAGGGTATGACTATGCATTTTTTGGCATTTAACTTTAGGCCATGGCTCTGGCACCAGTTATCCGTTTCTGTGAGACCCTTCTGAAGGATATCTGTGTCAGATGTGTTTTCCACTATGGCCCAGTTTGCAGTCATCTGCAAACTTTGTCAGCCATAACCCTCCTGTGTTTGCTTGTACTGGAAAAGTAGATGCCAAACAAGAGTGGGCCCAGGACTGAGCCCTGTGGTACACCACTTGTGACAGGCTTTGAGTCTGACATGGCGCCAGCAACTCTGACCCTGTGGGTTCTGTCACTCAGCCAGTTTGCAACCCATCTTGTGATGTATGGGTTAACATTTAAGCTGATGAGTTTTTCAATGATACCCGAGTGGGGTATTGTATCAAGGCCTTCGCCAGATCGAGGTAGGCTGTATGGACTGCCTTTCCTCATCAATGGCTTTGGTGACTGTTTGAAAAAGTCAACCAAGTTTAGAAGGCATGATCTGCCTTTGACAAAGCCAAACTGGGATGGATCCAAAGTCTGCAAATTCCCTATGTCTTTATTTATGAGGTCCATTATGATCCTCTCCATGGCTTTGCAGATAAGGCTTGTCAAGCTAATGGGCCGGTAATTTCCAGGGTCGGTGGAGGCACCGCCTTTGTGAAGTGGGACCACAGTTGCAGTGCGCCACTCCTGGAGTGTATCCAGAGGTAAGACTATGATTAAACAGCTGTCCTAGCTGTGGGTTTAATTCCTCGTTGAGTTCGTGGAGCACACAGCCGGGGACACCATCAGGTCCCATGGATGCTGTGTTTTTGCTTTGGAGAGAGCAGTTCTCACTTGGGCATTGGAGATGTTTGGGGGCTGCAATCGCTTGGTATAGATATCTCTCCTTTTGGGGGAGGGGAGAAGTTTGCACTGAACCTGTCAGCCAGTATGTTGGCAATGTCTGTAGGATCAGTAATCTTCACATCATTTTGAACTAGTTCTGAGCATATCTGGGAGGTTCCTCCCAGGTTTCTAACATAGCTAAAGAAGGCCTTATGATTGTCTTTTGAGTCTTTAGCTATTTTTCTCTCAAAATTTGCTTTGGATGATTTTATGAGAGCTCTTAGTTTTTTACTTATAGTGATCAAGGGTGTCTTACCTTTTAAGGATTTTGCTCTATCTTGTAGTAGCTTCCTCCTTTTGTTGTAGAGTTTGTTTATGGCTGGGGTCCACCAGACTGGACGCTTGCCTTTGGTACAAAGAGTCTTTGTTTTGCTTGGGATTGCCTTATCCATGCAGTCCTGCAGGTGCTGGTAGAAGGCATTTGTAAGTGATTCAGTGGCTTGAGTACTGTTTTCCGCCGCTCGGGGCCTTAAAGGAGACCACACTAGTCTTTAGAAGTGTGAAGACGGCTTTCGAGAAGTTCTTTACTGTGGTTTTTTTTATTTCGGGGGGGTGGGATGAGGACCTCCAGCGAGATTAGTTTGTGATCTGATCTCACCAGTGAGGGGTATACTTCCAGTGTTGAACATTGTGCTCCCATGTTCGTGATGATGAGATCAAGTATGTTTTCTCCTCTTGTGGGGATGGTGACTAGTTGTTCCATGGCATTTGAGTTTATGAATTCCAGGAACTTTTGGGCTAGGGTGTTTGGGCTTGAGTAGTGTTCCCAGTCTATATTAGGGTAATTGAAGTCACCTAGTATGATGGTGTTTGGTGATACATTTATCCCCTCTAGTGTTTTCAGGAAGGCCATGTGAGGTTCCTGAGTTTGTGAGGGTGGCCTGTAACATGCTACAATTTGCAGAGCAGTCTTGCCTATGGTTAATTGCACCTGGATGGTCTCCGATGCATCGTGCGTTGCCACCAGTCTTGAGGTGTGGGTGTCTTTGATGAATATGGATACCCCCCTCCTTTCTTGGTATTGTCCAGATTTTGGGGCCGGAACGCATGATAAGAGGTAAAACCTGATAGTGCTGGGGTGCTCTCAGGAGCCTTGAACCAGGTTTCTGTCACTGCACAGACATCGATGTTCTCCATACTGAGAAGGGACTCGAGTGCGTACATTTTGAGATTTAGACTCCTGGCATTGAGCAGCATTACCCTTAGTTTTTTTCCTTTTTTGTGTTCTAGGGTGGTAGGTTTAGAATTTGAGCCTTGCCTAAAAAAGGCACTATGGGGGTGGCAAGAGCCTTTGCCAATATCCAGAATCCCAGGGGTGACAGGTGCAAGCCGTCCTTTGCAAAGCAGCGTGGCTTGTCCAGCATGTCATCCCAGGCAGACAGACATTGGATCCCCTTTGAATGACACCAGAGTTTAAGCCAATTGTTAAAGCTGATCATCTTATCTCTGTATTGTGGCATCATTCTTGGTGAAGGTAGGATACTGCTCAAGGTCAGGGTCATACCTGCCTGGGCTACATAATCAGAGAGCTCCTCAATGTCTCTTTTCATGTAGTCCAAGGAGGTACGTCTCAGGTCATTTACACCAGCGTGGACAATGACTGAGTCGTATTTGTACCTGCTGTTGAGAGACCTGAGTGCTTGCGTTATGTGGCGGATTCTAGCGCCCGACAGGCAGCTTACTGTGACCTTCTCCTTACTCAGTCTGGTGAGCGGGACGTCAGTGTGTCTGACTATGGAGTCACCAATGACTAGTGTGTCTGGCATTGTGTTTGGCCTTAAGGGCTGTGACTGTTTGACACTCTGACTGTGAGGTCTATGTGTTGCAGGTGTTGTGTTCTGAGGTGGTGGTTGTTTGGGTGTCTGCTTTGGTGGCCTCTGCTGTTTTGGTAGATTTTTGATCAGAGCCGAGTATGTCTTTGTGTGTTTATGTGTATGATTTGAGGTTGTGATGGTACTATGTGAGACTGGGTCTATAGTGTGTGTGGTAACCTTCTCCTCCTGACTGGTCTTGCCAGTCCTATGTTGAGAGAGCTCAGCCTCCAGTTTGGCCGTATAGTTGCATCTCTCGCATGTGTTTGTGTTTTGTGGGAGGAGGAGAGGGTTGTCTGTGTACATGAGGCAATTGTAACATTGCCTCAATATTCCCAGGTTCACCAGCTGAGCAGGAGAGGACACTAGCAACTGATCCCTCGACATGCTAGAAGGACTAGACAAAAAAACTTTAAAAGAGATTCCGGGGGATGTGGGTGACCGAGAAATGGGGTTTTGCCTTTTTGGGGTGCTATCTATAAGAGTGCTGTATCAAGGTAATAAGTACTGTAGGAGCAAGTGCTAGGTTTAACAGATAGAGAAAAGTCTACTTGGAGTCAAGTAGAGATGATCTTTTTAGGTATTAGAGAAAGTGCTAGTAACAGGTGGCTGTATAGCTGAAAATGGGAGGAGATGTAAAAAAAATAAAGGGCAACAGCACAAAATAAAGGAGAAAGGAAGTAGAAATCACTACTATGGGATTCTTGCAAGTCAGAATGGGCCATGTAAATATAATACAGCTGGCAGGTGGCTGCATAGCTGAAAATGGGAGGAGATGTAAGTAAAAATTAATTAAAAAAGGGCAACAGCAGAATAAAGGCAATCATGCACAAATCACCACTAATGCCTCTAACACTCACAGTGGCCAAAGGAAAGCCATGAGTAATATAGCCAGCAGCTGGAATGTATCATAGTCAGCCAATCATACAGGCAGCATCAGCAGCACAACAGAATAAAGTATGGAAACACCTTACAGTCTGGGTTTTCCCCACAAACTCTGCACCATTGGTGTATACATGTGGGGGATTTTAACTTAAAAATGGTAGGGGCTGCCATTGCTGTGATCCATCAGTATGTGCTATAGGCTGACAGCGGACAGGAGGATAATGCTGACAGCTGCCACAGACCAAGGAGGAGGAGAGTGTACAGACCCAGGGTAACCTACCAGGGGATACATGATCTGGAGATAGTAGAGTGCTACAGGGTGGACAGACACACATACTTCAGCAATTCATTGTGCTGTGTCGACCTCAACTCACAGCTAGAGCCAACAGAGAGGAAACCATCCCAGTGGATACCAAGGTATGTGTAGCCTTAACAATTCTAGCTACAGGCACTTTCCAAAGACCTACTGGGGACACCTTGTGGGTCTCACAGGTATCTGCATCCAGGGTACTCCACCAGTTCCTGGATGGCATGCTACCACATGCCGGTGAGCACATTTACTTCCCCAACACCCAGGAGGAGAGGACCAGAAATATGCATCTCTTCCACCGTGTAGCAGAATACCCAGAGGTACTGGGTGCCATAGACAGCACACACATCCACATCAAAGCACCACCCGGTGAACATGGTAGGGTCTACATAAACTGCAAGGGATTCCCCTCCATCAACTGCCAGGTCATGTGCAATGCCCATGGCATTATCATGAATTTGTGTGCTGGCAGCCCTGGATGCTATCACGACTCCCACATCTGGAATTTGTCACAGCTGTATCAGGCATTTGCCAGTGGGGGCATCCCTTATGGCCATCTGGTGGGGGATGCTGGATATGCACTGGAGCCATGGGTGATGAAACCCATCAGAAATGCACACATACCCGCACACACGAACACCATAATGAGGCACACACACAAACCAGGATCATTATAGAGCATGTATTTGGGATGCTCAAGTCACAGTTTTGCTGCTTTGACATATCTGGTGGAGCCTTGCAGTACTCTCCAGCCACATGTGCACACATGTTCATAGTATGTGCCATGCTACACAATAACAGCTGCAGCAGGAACAGCACGGGGAAGGGCCACACAGCCCACCACCATTGCCAGGGTCCCCACAGGCACAGAGGGACTCACAGGAGGATGCCCCTGAGCCTGCCACCATAAGCAGACAGAGGCATGCCCAGTATGCACATGCCTTGGCAAAGAGGCAATGCATAGCACACCCACTGACACTGTAAGGACCCCAGGGACTGACACCTCTCTCTGACTCGCACACACAGTAAAATGGATGATGCACACATCACATTACCTGTAACTTACCATGTATAGGCAGTGTACTGTGTGCATCCAACATAGGTGGCCCTCAAGCACTGTTCTAACAACTGCTGCAAGAACAAGGTAAGTCAGTCTTCTTAACAATAAATGAATGGAATAGTATGTTCTGCTAGCAAATCTATGCTAATGTTGCAGGCATGCAAGGGAATGGGGTGGCCTACTGGGATAGCAGCACACAACTGACAGCTATGTAGGACAACAGGAAATATCTGGCCAAAACTGGCCTCCACACACTATGCTGTAGTACCCAAGGTGGCAAATCTCCCTGCAGTATATGTGTGGGGACAACTAACTGCAGGGTTATGGGTCAAAGGCATGGATGTCAGTATGGGGGTCCCATAACCACCCCTCACACCCACACAGCAAGTCAGCTGTAGAAAATCACAGAGAAATGTCTGTTAAAGGCACACAAATGGTGGCAATGTTGAATTACCCCCCTACAGACTCACACAGTCATAGCACAGCAGGACCCATGGTTGCAGTAAGGCTATGAAGGGTAAGAAGTCTGAAACTCAAATGTATGCCAGTACAATCTGACCTGGGCTCTGTACTGATATGCCTCCAGTCCCCAAGACAGGGCACTATAGTATGGTAAATGGAACCAAAATGTAAAGCAAATATCACCACAGTCTGTACAAATGTGTACAATTGACAGGTGTGCCCCCCCATATAACCACACAAATGCAGTGACATATATGTTTGCATGGAAATAGCAGCATAGCACACATTGGCAGGACTCTACCAATACACATGAAAACATGTTGCCTGTCCACAATATGCAGGGGTCAATGAGCTATGTGTATGTGTGTTTAATACTGTCTGGATCTGGCCTGGACATTCTCCTGGGAGTCATCTTGTACTGTCCTAGGTACAGTGCTGCCTTTGACAGGGCCATGTGCAGATAACTACAGTGCCAACTGTTATGCATGTCAGTGACACCCACTGGTCTGCCACTGACATACCTGGAAGCCACACTGCTATGTGGAATATACATATAATTAACATATTAGCGACATCTTGAAGGATGTGTAGCAGAGGTGCCGAGGCTTTTGTGAACATAAGTGCCTTGTGTTACTGTTGGCAGTGGTCATTCTCAATAATCCTTTTTCTTATGTTTGCTTTTACAGATAATGGACATGCCTGTACAGGTGAATGCACTCTGTACCCACACCCATAACTCCTAACCTCTGACAGCAAGATGTCTGGACAAGGGCAGAAATAAAAGTGGAATAAAGGCACAATGATAGGCATGTGTTGTACATATCACCCTTACATACTGAGAAAGTTGGTAGGGTGAGGGGTTTGCAGTAGCAGGAATGGTCTGAATGTTATGTATTCTGAAACAGTAATGTCTGTATTATTTTGTAATATCACACTTCAATAATATGTTACGTAGAAAGGATGAAACCTCTAGCCAAACACCTGGACAACCTGCCCAAAAATGTACAGGTCAGAGGTATGCATACACATGGATATGACATCTCAGGTTAGAAAGATACCACACAAGCAGGAGATCCCCAGCCAGTATATCGCCAGGTTGATGGACTGTTTACACAGCTGTGTGTCATTACTTCACTGCCTGTAGCCACAACTCACAAATGGCCTTGTTGGGCAAGAATTTACACAGCTGCCCTCATAATATAGGTCTATGCATCATACAACTAGTATTCCTCTGGTATAGCACTGTGATGATCTGAGGATGTCTGGCACTAGGTAATGACACAATACATTGCAGTTTCAGACTACAGATATGCCAGAAAATGTCTGCTAAACAAAACAAGTAACCTGACAAAACTCCTGTGTACTCCTAGGAGGTATGGCTGTAGCACACAAAACCCCGGACTGGAGTACACCTATCTCTGGAATGGAGTCCCACCATAACTATAGAAGGTCCTACACTTAGAGAATCACAGGACATGTTGGAACCCACATCAGAATATATGACTGTATTGTGTATATATGCCCATGCATACAGATAGCTATGTACACCTCAACTGTCCTCACACGTACACATCAGATATGATTACCCTCAGCAGCCTGTAGGTGGCCCATATGTGATATATCTGCACCTGTTGCGTCAGATACACACACACATATATATATATATATATATATATATATATATATATATATATGGGCAACAGATAACATATGTCAAGAATACACACACAGATGTGGGGAACTGAGAGACACACAGTGATAAAGAGAGAGAGACACAGGGGACACACAGACAGAGTGAGTCACACACACGGATACCCAGAATCTGATGTCCTGCTATGGACAGTGGCATACCAGTTGTAAACAGTTGCACTTGCCAGCATAAAAGGTGGCGTGTAACAATACTGAGGCTGAGTTTATAATATCACATCACCTTCCTGTGTGTGTATTTGTCTCCATAGGTCCAAGTATTAGGTGACTCTTCCCACTCAGTACATTTCACATTGCCCTACTTCACAAGATCTGCTGCTGTCATTCACCTTAGAAGTACTGCTGGACACCGATCACCATTATAAGCTCTGCAGCACATGCGATAACTGCGTAACACTATAGTACAAATAACTAGATAGGTAGGGGTTCTAATCTCAATAATAGAAACTGTGTGTGTGTGTGTGTGTGTGTGTGTGTGTGTGTGTGTGTGTGTGTGTGTGTGTGTGTGTGTATGTGTCCATAGGTCTAAGAATTTGGAGACTCTTCCCACTCAGTACACTTCACTTTGCCCTATTTCACAAGATCTGCTGCTGTCATTCACCTTAGAAGTACTATTGGACACTGATCACCATTATAAGCTCTGTAGCACATGTGATAACTGTGTAACACTATAGTACAAATAACTAGATAGGTAGGGGTTCTAATCTCAATAATAGGAACTCTGTGTGTGTGTGTGTGTGTGTGTGTGTGTGTGTGTGTGTGTGTGTGTGTGTGTGTGTGTGTGTGTGCGTGTGTGCGTGTGTGTGTGTGTGTGTGTGAGAGAGAGAGAAAGTTGTGTATGTAAGAATGAGGGTGTGTGTGTCTCTGTTTTTGTAGGTGAAACAGTTTTAGGCTATTCCCACCCACAACACTTCCCAGTGCCCCAGTTTATCAGTCCTGCTGATGTCATTCCCCTTATTGTTACCTTTGGACAGCTGTCAGCCCAGTAAGCCCAGTAGTATGTGTGATAAGTGTGTAACACTATAGTGCAAGTCACTAGATAGACAGGGGTTCTAATCTCAGATCTGGCAAATGAGTGTGTGTATGTTTGTAAGAAAAACTATTTTGATAAGTCTCACACCCACTGACCTGGTTTATCAAGCCTGCTGATGTCATTCCCCTTATCAGCACATGTGGCCAGTTGTCAGCCCAGCAAGCTCTGTAGCATGTGCAATAACTGCATAACACTATAGTACAAAGAGATAGTACAAAGAGATAGATAGGCAGGGCTTCTGTTCTCAGATGTGGCAAATGTACATGTGGGGTATACGTGTGTATGTTTGTAAGAAGTATTTTGACAAGTCTCACACCCACTGGCCTACTTTATCAAGCCTGCTGATGTCATTCCCCTTATCAGCACATGTGGCCAGTTGTCAGCCCAGCAAGCTCTGTAGCATGTGCAATAACTGCATAACACTATAGTACAAAGAAATAGTACAAAGAGCTAGATAGGCAGGGCTTCTGTTCTCAGATGTGGCAAATGTGCGTGTGGGGTATACGTGTATATGTTTGTAAGAAGTATTTTGACAACTCTCACATCCACTGGCCTACTTTATCAAGCCTGCTGATGTCATTCTTCTTAACAGCACCTTTGGCCAGTTGTCAAGCCGGCAAGCTCTGTAGCGCATGTGATAACAGTGTAACACTACAGCACAAAGCCTTAAACTCATACAAACACTGAACTCTCCTTGTTAAACAAGGAGAAATTAATAGTAGGCACTAAACAGCCTATAATTGCAAAGTACCTTGCTAAGGAAACAGCTCCTATACTTTACAAAGAAAAAAAAAAAAGCCCCAAACCAAGCATGTCCAAGGGTCAGCTTCCGGTGATTTCTCCTGTCCACCTGGTGAATCTGGGCATACTGGGGCAATGCAGCAATTGCCTCATGTACACAGACAACCCTCTCCTCCTACCACCTAACACTACAACCTGTGAGAGATGCACTTACATAGCCAAAATGGAAGTAAAGCTCTCTCCACCCAAGATTGTGCTAAACAGTCAAGAGGAGAAGGTTAACACCCACACTACATCTCAAGCAACACATAGCCCTTCTAAACCTGCACCACCAACACCCACATATAGCAACACTAAATCCACATATGCAGAGGCCCTTAACTGTAACCTGCCCAAGCAACAAAGACCTCTGAAGCTGAAACGCAAACAAACACCAATCACAACCAATGTGTCACATAGTTCACAACACCAGTGTGCCACCCAGCAACAGCCCCTAAGGCAAGACAATGTACCTAACACTTTAGTCATAGGTGACTCTATAGTCCGGCATACTGATATCCCTCTCACCAGGTTGAATAAGGAGAAAATTACAGTCAGCTGCCTGTCGGGTGCCAGGATCCGCCACATAACGCATGCACTCAAGTCACTCCACAACAAGTACAAATATGACTATGTCATTGTCCATGTTGGAGTGAATGACTTGAGATGTACCTCCCTGGACTACATGAAAAGAGACATGGAAGAGCTCTCGGATCATGTGGCCCAGGCAGGTATGACCCTAGCCCTGAGTAGCATACTGCCTTCGCCCAGAATGATACCACAATATAAGGATAAAATGATTGACTTCAACAATTGGCTAAGCTTATGGTGTCATTCAAAGGGGATCCAGTATCTGTCTGCCTGGGATGACATGATTGACAGACCACGATGCTTTGCCAGAGATGGTCTGCACCTGTCGCCCCTGGGATTCAAGTTACTGGCTAAGGCTTTTGCCACCCCTATAGTGCCTTTTTTAGGCAAACTTCAAAGGACAAAACCACCACCGTAACAGGTACAAGCATGCCAAATCTGAAGGTAATGCTACTCAATGCTAGAAGTCTAAACCTCAAAATGCACTCTCTCGAGGCACTCCTAAAAATGGAGAACATCGATATCTGTGCAGTAACTGAGACCTGGTTCAAGGCTCCAGAGAGCACCCCTGCAATACCAGGCTACAACTCTTACCACACTTTTCGGCCACCAAACCAGGACCAAAATCCTAAAGGTGGAGGAGTGTCAATATTCACCAAGGATATTCACACCACCAGGCTAGTTGGCCAACACAATGTGTCTGAAATTCTCCAAGTGCAACTAACACTAGGTAAGACTGCAATCCAAATTGTAGCTTGCTACAGATCCCCCACCATACCCCAAGATTCTCACTACACCTTTCTAAACATACTGGAAAATATTAAGATAGAACCAAACACCCTAATACTGGGTGATTTTAACTACCCTGCCATTAACTGGGAAAACTACTCATGTCCCAACACCTTTGTGCAACGGTTCTTGGAATTCATAAATTCCAATGCCCTGGATCAACTAATCCATAGTCCCACCAGGGGCTCCAATATCCTAGACCTGGTCATTACCAACATGGGAAATCAATGCTCCATACCTATGGTCACCCCCTCGTTAGTCAGGTCTGACCATAAGCTAATCACCCTTAACATCCACATCCCACCCCCACCCCCCAGTAAAGAAACCACCATAAAAAACTTCTCCAAAGCCAACTTCATGCTACTCAAGTCAGAAGTGACAAACTTCATAACACCCATGCAGACGGGAACTGAAAGTTCAACTGCTGAATCCTACACTAAGGCATTGTACGGGCACATCCACTCATGCATGAATCGTGCCATCCCAAATAGAACCAAAATGCTCTCATCCAAAAAAAGGAAGCCAATCTGGTGATCCCCTGCCATAAACAAACTTTACAACAAAAGGAAGAAACTTTTGCAGAAAAGAGGAAAATCCCAGGATGCAAAAAACTCCCTTACTAGCCTCAGTAAGAAACTGAGATGCCTCATAAAATCCTCCAAAGCTAGTTACAAAAATAAAATTGCCAAAGATTCCAAAGACAACCACAAAGCATTCTATAACTATGTCAAGAATCTAAATGGCAATGCTCAGATCTGCTCTGAGCTAAAACAGAATGGCATTAAATATACTGATCCAAAGGATATTGCCAATATCCTGGCAGATCGATTCAGTGCCAATTTCACCCCCCTTTCACCCCCTAAATGGCCCATCTCAATACCGGAAGATTGCCAAATTCCAGTAATAATGGCCACAGAGGTACAAAACACACTCTCTAAAGCCAAGAATACAGCATCCATGGGACCAGATGACATCCCGGGCTGTGTACTACATGAACTACAATATGAACTGGCACCTCACCTAAGTGTCATATTTAATCATAGCCTCACCTCAGGTTTCATGCCCACTGAGTGGTGCAGAGCTACAGTTATCCCAATCCACAAGGGGGGATCCACCTTGGATCCCGGAAACTACCATCCCATCAGTCTGACAAGCCTTATCTGCAAGGCCATGGAGCGTATTATCATGGAACTTATAAACAAAGACATTGGCAACCTTCAAACACTGGACCCCACCCAGTTTGGGTTTGTGAAGGGCCGATCTTGTCTCCTGAACCTGATTGACTTCTTTGAATCAGTCTCCAGAGCCATGGACAAGGGTAAGGTGGTCCACACAGCCTATCTAGACCTTGCCAAGGCCTTTGACACCATCCCCCACTCTGGAATCATAGATAAACTTACTAAGTTGGGCATTAATCCCTATGTCACCCAATGGGTTGCTAAATGGCTTACTGATAGAACCCACACTGTAAAAGTAGCCGACTCCAACTCCACCTCCAGACAAGTGACAAGTGGAGTACCTCAGGGTTCAGTCCTGGGGCCGCTCTTGTTTGGCATATACTTCTCTGAAGGACAGGTCAACACTAAGGGACTCTGGCTAACAAAGTTTGCAGATGACTGCAAACTGGGAGCCATTATTGAATCCCCAAATGATGTGGATACTCTACAAAAGGGCCTTACAGAAACAGATGCTTGGTGCCAGAGCCATGGGCTCAAGCTCAATGCCAAGAAATGTATTGTTATCCCCTTTGGGAAAAAACATGTATCCATGAATTACCATATAGGTGGCAGTACACTAAACACAGAAAGTGTGATAAGAGACTTAGGGACACAGGTGGACAGTGGTCTCACCTTCGATAACCACATCGCCACAACAGTCAGGAAATCCTTCTATGTGGCACACCTCATCACGAAGGGCTTTTCATCCAGAAAAAGGAGGTCATTGTCCCACTGTACTGATCCCTCATTAGACCCATTATAGAATACAACGCCCCATTTGGTATGTACCTCTCAAGACATCTGCAACAACTGGAAAGGCCTCAGAAATACCTCACTAAAAGAATCACAGGCCTAAAGCAGATGCCCTACGCTGACCGCCTTAAAAAACTCCAGCTATACTCTGTCGCATATCGTCTACTCAGAGGCGATCTCTGCTTAACATACAAGGCCATGTCAAACCCAGAGCTGTTGGACATGCTACACTTAAAGAAATCCCAATCCCTCAGAGCTACACGCTCCAGGGATCTAAACCTTGTCATCACAATAAACAAAACATGCTGGAGGGATAGGTTCCTGACCCAGAGACTCCCCAGACTCTGGAATAGATTGCCCATACATGTCAAGCAGAGTGCCTCTTTGGACCTCTTCAAGAGGAACCTTGATGATTGGATGGGAGAAAGGAAATTCACCCCAGGGATCACGTCAGTCGCCCTGCTAGACAGGGGTCCAGGAAAGTAAATAATGTGGGAAGAAATAGCCAGGGAATTGTTATGGCTAGGCTTGTATAGGCCCTAGGGCTGATAGCCTAGTACCAACCTATGAACCTAACCTATGAACCTATAGGCAGGGGTCTATTCTCAGACCTGGCAAATGTGCGTGTGGGGTGTATGTTTGTATGAAGAAGTATTTTGCTATGTTACCCACCCACTGCCCTACTTTATCAGTCATGCTGATGTCACCCTCCTTATAGGTACATAGGTGTGTACTAGGGTAATGGCCCTGGAGCCATTACAAGCCTAGGCCATAGACGTGCCCTGCCATTGTGCCACCCAATGTTAGTTACCAGTGCCCCCATCAAGTAGAGCCACTGGAGTTATCCCTGGGGTGAACTTTCTTTTACCCATCCACTCATCAAAATCTCTCTGCAACAGGGTCATCTAGGTGTTTTGCTTGACATGTATGCGAAGCCTAGTCCAGGGCATTTTCAATCTCTGGGTGATGAACCTGTCCCTCCAGCATGTTCTGTTGATTGCGGTAATGAGGTCAAGGTCCCTTCAGTGTGTGGTGCAGAGAGATTTGTATGTGTTTAGATGTAGCATTTATAAAAGAGCTGGGTCAGACATGGCTTTTCAAGCCAAGCAAAGATCGCCTCTAAGTAGGTGGCATGAGACAGAGAATAGCTGGAGTATTTTGAGTCTGTCTGTGTAGGACAGTGTTGAATGCCTAGGATCCTCATTGTGAGGTACTTCTGTGACCTCTCCAGCTGATGCAGGTGTCTACTGAGGTACATTCCAAATGGGCCATTATATGTGATGAGTGGTCTAATGAGGGAAAAGTACACAGAGATGATGACCTCTTTCTTCCCGGATGTAAACCCCTTCATAATGACATGTGCCACATAGAAGGATTTCCTGACCACAATGGCAATGTGGTGGTTAAAGGGCAGGTTGCTGTCAACCTGTGTCCCCAGATCTCTAATAACACCTACAGTGTTCAGTGGGCTCCCATCGATGTGATACTTAGTAGAAACTGAGATTTTGCCAAAGGGGCTGATGATGCATTTTGTGGTGTTAAGCTACAAGTCATGGTTTCCACACCAGTTAGTGATCTCAGTGAGGCCTTTGTGTAGGATGTTTGCATCACTTGTGGAGTTAATGATGGCTCCCAGCTTGCAGTTGTCTGTGAACTTGGTTAGCCAGAGTTCCTTTGTGTTGGCCTGGACTCCCGAGAAGTAGATGCTGAACAGGAGAGTACCCAGGACTGATCCCTGTGGGACTCCACTCATGACTGGCTGGCAGTCTGACTTGGAGCTCACTACTTTCACACTATATTTTCTATCTGTGAGCCAATTTGCAACCCCCTAGAGGGGTTGATGTCTACTTTGGTGGGTTCAACCATAATTCCTGACTGAGGAATTGTATCAAGAGCCTTGGCCAGATTGATGTAGGCTGTATGCAGTGCCTTACTGTGATACACAGCCCTGGTGACTGACTCAAAGAAACCAAACATGTTCAGCAGGCATGATCTCCCTTTCACAAAGCCAAATTGTGTGGGGTCCAGAGTTAGGAGATTACTTATATGTTTGTTGATCAGGTCCCTGATGATGCTTTCCATTGCTGTACATATCAGACACATATGGCTAATGGACTGATAATTCCCATGGTCTGTAGTTCCCACACCTTTATGGAGAGCGATGACTGTAGCAGTGTGCCATTTGGGAATGACAAATCCTGAAGTGAGGCTGTGACTGAACAGAGCACACAGATGTGGTGCCAGGTGACTCTGTAATTCATGTAAAACACAGCCTAGGATTATTTGGGGTCCCATGGAAGCTGTATTCTCACCTGTGGACAATGCAGGTGTAACCTGGGTGGAGTACCCCTGGGTGCCTGGCATTCCACTGCAATTCTGACTGTTCCCCTAGGGGAGAGGCAGGGGTGAAGCTGGCACTGAGTGTGTTGACAAGGATGTTGGCAATATCTGTTGGCACAGTATTTGAGGTAGCATTGTGCAATACCTCAGAGCACATCTGGGCATTGGTGTGGAGGTTCTTAATATAAATATCAAAGGATTTGTGATTGTTGTCAGTGTCTGCTGCAATTCTGCCATCATAGGCAGCTTTATATGATTCCATGAGGGATCTCAAGTTGTTGGTGAGGCAAATAAAGGTGTTATACCACTCTTGGGACTCCACCTTTTTCTGCATCAGTTTCTTCCTTCTGCTGTACAGCTTATTAATGGCAGGGAACCACCAGATTGGCCTCCAGTGTTTGGAAGTGAGTGTCATGGTTCTGTTGGGTATGGTTAGTTCTACACATTGATATACTTGTTTGTACAGTGCATTTGTGTATGATTCTGCAGTTATGCAGGTATTTTCCATTGGCATGGGTGCTGTGAAGTTAGCCACCTCTGTTCTTATGAGTCCAAACTCAGCTGTAGAGAAGTTGCTCAAGGTGGTTACCTTTGCAGGGGTGTGGGTGAAAAGTGGATTTCCATGGTGATTACTCTATGTTCGATCCAACCAGGTAGTGATTGACTACTGTTGTCAAGCAATGGTCCCATATGTTAGTAATCAACACAGGTCAAGTATGCTGCTTCCTCTACTGGGTGTCAGTAT
The DNA here is from genome assembly GCF_019279795.1 of Protopterus annectens. Taxonomy (NCBI): domain Eukaryota; kingdom Metazoa; phylum Chordata; order Ceratodontiformes; family Protopteridae; genus Protopterus; species Protopterus annectens. The sequence goes on along the minus strand of NC_056739.1, from coordinate 603,925,960 downwards.
GGGCTGGAACAGGGCATTGGAACTGATGTATTCCAGGAATTGTTGGGCCAGTGTATTGGTGCATGAGTATCTTTCCCACTTGATGGAGGAGTAGTTCAACTCTCCTAGTATGTGAGTGTTGGGTTGGGCCTTGATAGATTCCAGGGTGTTGAGGAATGTGGATTGAGAGTCTAGGGACAAGGATGGATGTTGACCTAGAGCAGGCTATGACCTGGATTGCACTATCAACCAATGTCAGTTGTACCTGACATATCTCAGATGCATTATACTAGGATACTACTCTGGATGTGTGCATATCCATTATCAATATGGAGATACCATGACCTTTGGCTCTGTGGCCCCATGTTTTGGGGCTGACAGGTATGAAATGTGTTGTTGGCTGGTTGTGCAGGGGTGCTGTCTGCTGCTGTAAAACAGGTCTCCGTTGCAGCACAAATGTCAATGTTCATCATTTTGAGGACTGCTACAAGTGGCTGCATCTTGACATGTAGATGTCTAGTGTGGAGCAGCATGACCCACTTATTGCATATATGTGTAGCTGTTACAGTGGTAATGTGATTTGGAGCACCAGTGAAAAAGCCACTATAGGGGTGCCAAGACACTTAGCCAGTACCTGGAAACCCAGGGGTGACAGATGCAGGCCATATGTGGCAAGCCATTGCAGTCTGTCAGTCTTGTCATCCCAAGCAGACAGATACTGGATCCCATGAGAGTGACACCAGACACATAAGCCAATTGTTGAAGTCAATCATTTGTTTGTACTGTGGTATAATTCAGGGTGACAGTAGTATACTGCTCAGGGCTACCGCCATACCTGCCTGGCCCACATAATTTGAGAGCTCCACCATGTCTCTTTTCATATAGTCCATGGATGTGCATCTCAGGTCATCCACACTCACATGGACAATGACAGAGTGATGCTTGTAGTTGTTGTGGAGTGACCTGACTGGGTGTGCTATGTGCTGGATTCTGGCACCTGATAGAAAGCTGACTGTTACCTTCTACATGTTCAAATTAGTGAGTGGCACATCCGGGTGGCTCACAATTGAGTCACCCATGATGACTGTATCAGGCAAGGTGTTTAACCTTTGGGGCTTAGGTTGAGGGGCACACTGTGTAAGTGAGATATGTGTCCTGTGGTTTGTGCTGTGTTGTGGTGGTCGAGTGGATGTCTGTCATGTTGGTTTCCACTGTTTGAGTAAATGTCTATTGAGTCCCACTGTGAAGGTGGGTGTGTGGTTATTGTTTGTATGTCAGAGCTGTGGTACTGTGTGTTTGTGAGGGGTATGTGTTCCATGTGGTGTGTTGCAGGTGTTGACCCTTCTCCTCTTGACCAGCTAGTCCAGTCTTCACTGGAGATTGCATATCTTCCAATTTGGTGATATAGGGGTATCTATCACAAGTCTGAGTGTTGGGAGTTTAGAGGACAGGGTTGTCTGTGTACATGAGACAGTTTCAACAGTGCCTCAGAATGTCCAAGTGCACCAGGTTAATGAGCAAAAGCACAGAGAACTGCACTTTAATCATGCCAGGAGGGGTAATCATAACTACTAAGTACTGAAGCTAATTCTGTGAGGAACGACTATTGCTGATGGCTCTCAGGTGTGCTAGAATACTTGATAAATCTGTTGAAGTGCAAAGCTGTGAAGCTATTTGAAGTGCAGGAAAGAAACAACTAGCAAGATCTAATGAAAGACTGAAGGCAGACTTTCTGGCACCTGTAACAGTTTACCTCAGCTGTGCAGTTATCAGCACCTTTAGCCAGTCATCAGCCCAGTAAGCTCTATAGCGTGTGCAATAACTGCATAGCACTATAGTACACATACCAAGAAATTCAAACTAACAAAAACCAAAGAAAAATGATGTACGAGCAAACAACTGACTCTCCAACAATTTATTAGACGTAAGCGCTTTCACTGAAACAAATGAATCAACTTCTTCAGACAAGTTAAAAAATCATAACTTCTCAGTTTAAAAATACTTGCACAGGAATTCTAAACCAATGAGCTGACAGCCCAAAAACATGATGTCATTCAACAAATTTACAACTATAGTACACATAACTAGATAGGCAGGGGTTCTAATCTCAATACCGGTGTGTGTGTGTGTGTGTGTGTGTGTGTGTGTGTGTGTGTGTGTGTGTGTGTGTGTGTGTGTGTGTGTGTATATATATATATATATATATATATATATATATAAATATATATCTACGTGTGTGTGTGTGTGTGTGTGTGTGTGTGTGTGTGTGTGTGTGTATATATATATATATATATATATATATATATATATATATATATATATATATATATATTACAGGTCTCTTTATTATTTTATTTAAATCCTCTCAAACATTATTTTCTAACTTAGAGAGTAGTGTGTATGTGTGTGTGTGCGGGTGTATATTAACATTTTTAACTAATCCAATTAATTTATATATACTTTCTAAATATAATTTCAAGTAATCTGTTTTTATTTTGGTTATTCTATCTGATGAATGTGGCTGTATGTGATAAGCTTTATCTATGTGCAGTGGGTATTGCATTGAATGGTTTTGGCTGCAAGAAAATCATTTGTATACATTACATCACTTTCTTTTAATAGATTTAAGTTGTTTGGTGTTGGTTAATTTTTGGGCTCTTATTTAAAGAATTAGAGATGCTATTGATTGTGTTTTACAGTAACTGCTTCTTTTCAGTCTCTTTCCCTTCCTAATGTTAGCCAAATTGAGTTGGAATGTATTTTTCACATACCTCAAGCTGTTTTTCCACTTATAATAGTCTAGATTCCATGTTCAAGCTGTATGTGCTGCAGAAAATGCATTTTGAACTTTAACCCTCATTTACAGGAAGTGAACTTTTAGAATGTTAAAATAAGCACCAGAAACACAATAGAACATTTAAAATTAAACTAGTTAATTCAAACCATATCCATGTAGTTTATACTCATTATATTTTACAAAGTGGAATAATGAAAAGAAAAAAAGGAAAGAAGAATGCAGTGGGAAGAAGAAAAAGAAGACATATGCAGACGTAAAGACACCTGGTACTAATTTCTGTTTAGTCACATTTTGTGGTTATCTTAATTATAGTTCAGTGAAAGTTGTATCCTTTATATATGTACAGTGAAACATAATATACTTATGCAGCAGACCATCACAATACAGAGGAGTATATCATTTATAGTGGTGAAAATGCTTGTTTAAAATAATATTACTGGTTTTAATGTGTCATGAAAGAAGCTGGAAAAACTAATATGACTTTAATAATAATGAATTAGACAGTTAATGCTATGCAGAATACTTCTGATAAACAAAGAAATGCCTATTATAGTAATGGAATTTCCTCTACAGTTTCTCTGGTTCTGTAACATGCATCCTATTATATTGCACACACAAATATTTACACACTGTCAGACTGGATTCTGATTATTCAGTCCAAACATTTCAGGACTTGGCATTGTGAGTCCTGATATTTTAAAAGGTTACTTACCTTAACTGATCCATTATTGTCACTGACCTAATATATTGTTTCATATCCACATTTCATTTATGCAAGTACAAACCATTAACCTCTTTGTCTTTGTTAACTATGTCTAGTATTTCTGACATTTTCTAACTTTTGCATTGTTCAAGTGCTATCTATTATTTTCTACCTGGGTTTCCTCAGAATACAGATTTTTCACAAGAATAGATAATTTCATTAAATAAGATCTAATAGTGAAATAACTGAACTGCTTCTTGCAACAGACAATGGCACATGTAAAGGTTTATCTCGTAAAAAAATACAACAAATACATAGACCATGGGTGATCCACAGATAATGGAATACCTGAGATATAATACAAAGGGGTAGTTAAGTATCAAGACTGTTGTTGGAATACAAAATACTTACAAATGCATGGCATGAATGAAGCTGATAGCATAGTAAACAGAGAATGACATGTGCCTTACATGGCATCTGGCAGTATATTAAAATATTGTTATAGAGAGCTATTAATCATCTGAAAGTTGGTAAGATACAGACTAAGCATCCATACTTAAGTAAATGATGCTACATTGCAATTCTATATACAGAAGGATATCCACATGCAAAAACACACTCAAATTGAAATACATATTTACACAGACCACACTTGTCTATTCATAAGTAAGAGGTCTACATATGTATTTACACAAGGTATAACCAACTGCCTACAAAAACAAAATACCCCCATAACCTTTTGGTATTACTTCAGTATACAGTTGCCCCATTGCTTTCCTTGAAATGAATTTGTGAAAGCTAACACCTGATGTGATGCTCAAAATAACTGTGCAATGCAACAAAACTGTAATTTTAAATGCAGGGAACACTTCATTACTAAAATGCAAATGAAAACAAGCATGCAGGAAGCTAGCATACTTTATATGAGATAACATATGGTTCACACCTCTGCACACTGGTTGCTATAACATTGTTTTTTATACAAAATTATTTTTACAGACATTTGGCTGGAAACTATTAACAGTGATTATAAACTTGCTCTGAGAGAAATATATTTATTTGACTTCTGTATAGATATTAATTTGCACATAGCATTTATATACATTACTGTACTTATACTTTAATGTAAGCTGTTGCCTTCTGTGCCATATGAAACAGTTCTGCTCAACATCTGTTGCTTTAATCAGAGTTACTTCACTAATTATTGGGAAATAATAATAAGCAGATTTAACTCTTCAAAATGTTCTGCATTTACTAGTGAAATATGTAGTTTTGTTTTATGCTAAACTGACTTTTAAATAATTTCAAGCATTTTCCATCTCCTATAGGTATGATGAATGCAAAAACTTGATCCGCATATTCAGAATATGGAAAAGAAAAAGTACTATCAGCAAATCTGTAAGTGCATGATACTTAAAATATAATCATAAAAGAATGCTTCCTGTACAGAAGTTAGATGTTAAATGTATATTCCAAGTAATAGAGATATTGATAGTAACATACATACATTCATAATACATTCACTTAAAACCCTCACTCATTTGTATATTTACTCTCATGCATAGATACATAGAACATATTCACTCTCTTACCTTTTAATATACATATCAAGCATTTACTCATAATTTACAAACACGTAGACACAGTTATATGCACGCACATCCATGTAAATATATTATGCATATATAATCATATACAATATACACAAATATATAATTTTAAATTGTAGCACCTTTTAATTATGCTTCCATATTGTATTACTTTCACCTTTTCATCCATGTTATTAAATTAGTTTTAAATGTTTTATGATACACAATCCTGATATGTATTGATGTTATGATGTCTATGGGTTAATGTCTTACAGGTGTTGTCAGTTTTATTTCCACCATTTAAATGCTTAAATACTAGGCTATTTATAATATTTTCTACAGTAGGATTAATTAGAAGAAATGACTATGTAAAATGTCTTGATCAAACAGAGAAATTTGAAATGCATTATTTCTGGGATATTTTTGATATATTCAGAAATACATAATTTCATTCTTTATTATTAACATTTCCAACTTTATATTTCTATGATCTTAAATATTATTTCTCAAATTAATACTTTATATTGTGTTTTCTTTTAACATGACTTGAGTGTGCTCTAAATAGTTATAATTAATAATACTATTTTAAATTAAGAAGCAGTAACAACTGTTTAGCTTAGTGACACTAGAATGGGTTGGTTGGTGTGTGATTTGTATGATTATGTCATCAAGTCAGGGAACTTTTGTTTCATGATGGGAGATTTGAATGTATATAAATATAAAATTTTGTTTTGGGTATTTTATCTGTCCATAACAACAGTTATTAGTACTTGGTTATTATATTTTAAGCTAAATCATCTTAAATCAATGCATTTACCTGCTCTTATGAATATTGATGTATAATTGCCTCACATTAAACATCAATGGACTTCATAATACATTGAAGGGGAGTAGCTTAAGCAAATATTTAAAACTGCATAAAGTTCAGATAATTTTCGGGCAAGAAACACATTTGCTATCTGAAGATGTAGATAGCTTGATGTTAAAGATTGTGCAACTCTTGTGAGCTCTCATTTTAAATCAAAAGGGAGAGGCACTCTTATTATTTGGAGAAATTCATTACCTATGCTTAAAATATTAAATACCCATTCAGATAAAAATGGTATGTTGGGTTTAGCAGTAGTAGAAATTGACAAAAAAATTATACTTTTGTGAATTATTACTGAATACCTGTAATTGGAGACAAAGTTGCTAAGAAATATCTGGATATTATAACCTTATATACAAGAGGTGAATTGATTATTACAGGAGATTTTAACTGCATTCTTTCTAGTAAAGACACAACTACTGATAAGGTTCCTATGCTATCCTCAGTAGCCAAACATGTAGATCATTTTATTAACTCTCAACATTTGAGAGATACATATAATATTAAATCAACCAACTCTCTTAACTTTACACATTATTCTTATAGATTTGTCACTCAGACAAGCATTGATAAAGTTTTTACTTCTAGTAGTTTATTTACTAAAATTGAAGATGTATTGATAACTTCATGTCCTTTATCTGACCACAATGCTATTACATTTACATTGATATTAAAGCAAAGTAATTTGATTTACTATCAGAGAATCTCTGTTTATATCGTAACATTAAAATACTTTAAGGAATGATGTCTAACAGAAATAGATCAAGACACTGAAAATAATAATGGAAAAGTTTCAGAATTGTTTTCTGTGATTTTTTAAAGCTTATCTATATGGAAGAATTAAAAATGGGTACATATGTAAAACAAGAGTGGGATAAAGAGTTGATGTTTTTGCCATCTAATATAGATAAATTGAAATCCAATTTAAAACCTTATGACAAATCAGCAAATGCTGAGTTGAAACTATTAAATCAGAAATATATTGAATTACTTCACTATATAATATTAACAAATCTGGAAAAATTAAAATTATAGACTTACTCAATAAACCCAAAAGCTTACACAGGTTGACTGTTAGATTTAAGAAAAAAAAACACTAATCATACTTAAGAACTAATTTCCAAACAAGGTGATACAAATAAAAAGTGACTGATTTAAAAGACATACCAGAATGCTTTAGGAAATATGCAGAAATTATTAACAAAGAGACAGACTAAGAAATCAACAGCATAACCAATGACTTTTTGAAAGACAATATAAGGTTTAAATTAACCAAAGAACAAATATCCAAAATTGATAAGTCATTTCCTTGAAGGAGTTAAAAAGGTCAAATTAATAATCTTAAACCAAAGAAAGACCCGGGTCTTGATGGTATAATCCCAGAATTATACAAATTATTCCCAGAGAACATTTTAAATATCCTATAAAAAGTTTTTGACCAAGTTAAACATATATCAACCATCCCCCTTGTAGAAATATTTCCTGATATCTCCTATCTTGAAACCAAATAAAGATTCTAACTTATGTTGTTCTTACCATCCTACTTCATTATTAAATGTTGGTTATACAATATTTATGCCTATTCTTGCAAAAAGATTGAACCTTATTATGCCAGGATTAATAAATGATGATCAGTTTTATATTACATAGAAAGGTTCAGGATAACATAATTAGGCTTAATACTTTAATATATTTGGCTAATAAAAACAAAAAAAAAGAACTAACTATAATATGTTTATATATAAATAAGGCTTTTAATTCTATTAGTTGGAATTATTTGTTCAAAGCACTTAAACACTATGCATTTTCCCTAGATTTTATAAATTGTATAGCTAATCTATATAGTAATTCATTCTCTTTTATTAAAATTGTCTCTTTTCTTTCTAGCTCTTTACAAAATATTAAATGGTACAAAATAAAGTAGTCCATTCTCACCTCTATTATTTGCTCTAGCAATTGAACCTTTCACAAAATTTGTTAGATCTAATCACAAAATTCAAGGATTCTCAATAGATGAAAGTTATTCCTGTAAAATTCAATTATTTGCAGATGACATTTTAATAACAAGTGGTGATGTTGAAGCTTCAATAAAAAATTTAGCTAAGTATATTAATTACTTTGCAAAAGCATCAGGTTTAATGCTTAACCCCGAGGAAACAGAAACTTTACTTACTAATAAAAAAGTTAATAATTATTTAAGAAGCTATAAGAATTTTATTTGGGATAATTTACAAATTAATTATCTTGGAACTATAATTAAATCTACTGTAAAAGACTGAATATCAGTAAATTATAGCAATTTAATAGACACTGTTACTAAAATAATTATTAATTGGAACACTATTTTACAACAGAGGACATACTTACTTTAATAAAAATGGCAATCCTACCAAAAATATTTTTTATCTAAAATCACTAGTTATTCTACCTCCTAAAAATCTTAAAAATTAAATTGTACTGTTCTAAATTTTCTCCAGTTCCCCAATAAAGCAAGAATATCCTCTGATTGGCATGCTAAAAATTGTCAAGAAGGTGGATTCAATTTTCCAAATGTTGAATTATATGCCAAATCCATAATTCTCAATTTAATATCTCTGTGGTTAAATTCCTTTTACCAATACACTTGGAAATGCATTCATAAAAGATTAATAAATAATAACAGCTATGTTGTAGAATTTTTCTCTAAATTTGGAATTTTACTGGATCTTGAAATACTTAGGTTTAATGAAAAGGAAAAATACTACTCCTCTCCCTTGAATAATCACATCCTTTAGATTCATGAATTTTAATTATATAGTTAAATATTTATTGTTTTTATTGTTCCCTATATCAAATACTGTGGGTTGTTTAGGAGCTTTTAATATAAACAAAATGCTAGACTTGAGAGATGCAAATGTAATCTTTTGGCATCAGTTTATAACCAGAAATAACTCAAATAATACAGATTATCTTGTTTAGAAAATAATAATTTGTTCACTATGCAGTCTTGTAAAAAATATGTTAGCAATAAAATCAAAATCTCTATAGATTTCAAACAAAACATATTTCAAAGATACTTGAGTTTTTTTTTCAGAATCAATAGTAACTCAAATAAGAATAAATCATATATATGAATAATTTATAAAATAATAAGAGAGGAGTTTGGTTCCACAGATTCATTGTTTTGGAATTACTCAAATAAGATTAATAAGAAGGTCTTTCCTGATGAAGAAAAATGCTTAATTCTTATATCTGCAAGAAAAATCTACTTTGTCTCTTTATTGGAAAATACATACATGGAGATTTTTCACAATCCACATAAAGTGGCTTTAATATATAACTATGGGAACATTTATTGTTGGAGGTGTAATAAAGTATTTAACTCAGATTGGTTTCATATGATATTGGATTCTAAAATATTAACTCCTTTTTGGGTTGAATTTAGACATTGCCCAAGCTTTGTGGACAGATATTTGTATAATTTCTAACTCCTTGATCTTATTTAATGCTCCAGCTCAGGATTCCGTTCCCAGAGTGCCAGTGCCTCTCCTTTAGTCCATTTTAGCTATAGCAAGAAAAATAATCACAAAGAATTGGAAATGTCAAACTAGTCTTTCTTTCACTGAATTCATTAATTTAGCAAAGAAATGTCTGTAAAAAAAGAATTGTCAACTGCCAAAATGAAAACTTTGAATATTACTCACCAGTTTAGATTTTGGACAAAATTAAGTGATTTACTTGATAAATTTTAATGATATAGTTTTCTGTGTTTGATTTTGTTGTGGGCATCCATGAATAGTTATATTTTTGTTCTATTTATCTTTAAATAATTTTGAGAAGTCTTTGTTTTAAAATTAATAAAAAGTTGTTTTGAAAAAGAAAGCTACAATTTGCCTGCCTTGAGCTGTGCTGAAGAAAATCTAGGTCAGTGTTCATCACTGATGTCTGTGAAAGCAGAAAAAGAACTTTTCTCAAGTATGCATGTGATAAATCTACTCAGAATAATACATTTTTTCTTTTCTTTTCTTATAAACGAATAATTGGTAAGACAAAAAATATAGTGATGTTACAACATATAATATATATATATATATATATATATATATATATATATATATATATATATATATATATATATATATAGTAATGTTGTAACATATAATTTGCTAATATTTTATATATATTATTTTTATATATATATAGAGAGAGAGAGATAGAGATAGATAGTCAAGACTTCTTATAATATTAGAATTAATAAGAGCAAACATTTTATGAATATACATATACACAAGGAGTGTAATATCTACTATGTAGGAATAATAAAAAGAGCAGTATCAGTAAATTAAGAAATATGTACACATACTATAATATTTAATAGAGAGATAATGATTAAATAGCTCTTTGGTAGGAGAAATACAAGATATATAGACTAAGGTAGAATATTAGTGAGAAAATAAGACCAAAAATATATTTAAATAACAAACTGCTTTTAAGAAAAGATGGCTATTGCTTATACCTATATATGACAGAAATGTGAATGCATAAGATCTTATTATAATTTACATAGAAAATCATATAAAATATTACAAAATAATATGAAAGCTGAAATTTGAATCTTGGTTATATGAGCTTTGAAGCTTTTCACATGTTGAATGTTATTAGATTCATTAAGACTACCTGAAATAACTAATTTCAGAAGTCAAAGTTGAAATGTGTGTGTTTTATTGCTGAATCAGTACATTCATTTTGATAGAAAGTAATGCAGATTTTTCAATATGTTTGAAGCTGGGGAAAGGAGAATGGGATTTAAATTGAACACTTTGTAACTTTTGAATACAGTATCGACTGCAATTATTTTTCTTTTTTGAAGCCATAGAAATAGTAAGACATTCTCTTCGATCACAGTAATGTGCATATTTTTATGACGTAGTTTAATAAGCTAACTTTAACATTTTTTTTTTAATATTTGATGTGTTAAGAGAATTACCGAAATTTGTTAGAGCTATAAAATATGTGTGTATTGTTTGACATGATAAATATATATGTACATTGATTTCTCTTTTGTATTACAATTTAGTATGATAGGATTACATGTGACCTGTAAATTTACAGATGTCTTTATTTCTTCAGGACCCACTCTGTTATACTTATGTAGTTATAATAATACTTTAGGAATGTTAAATGGGTAATTTGTACTACTATTATATAAATAGGTAAATAGTATGCTGTTTTTTAGACTATTTAATGTTTATGATTAATTGATGAGGATTATTAAACTTGCATGTAGTAATGGAGAATAGTTTTAAATGGCAAAATACATAACTAAATTAATAGTCTCTTATTATTTTGACCTATATATAATATTATATTAATTATTTGTAAGTCAAGGTAGCTTTTGGCTAGTTTTTATGGATGAATTTTTAGGTATTGCAAGATAGAGCAATAGAGTAGTAGTCTGATCATTCAATAGGCATAATAGGAACTTTGGTATCCATGGTAGACTTTGTTTTATTAGTATTATATACAGTTATAGTTGTAGACTTGTCTTTGTTTTTGTTATTTTTGAATTTTAGTGGTTTAGTTTGTAGAAAGGAAGAATTTGAAAAAAAATCTGGAATGTTACGATAGTGTCAGAGGAACACTTTAGAGACTTATATGTAATTAAATTAATATGGTGGATAAAGATGCCATACTATATTTTCACAGAAATCTTTTTAAGTTCACAATAAGGGTAATTTTAATTAGGAAAAGTAGAAGGTAACATCAGTGGCCTATCTGAGAGGTAACAAGATTGACAATTGCATTATTATGTAATGATCTGTCTGAAATAAGACTATTATTTGGAAGATGATAACATTTGCCTGCAGGCATATTAATAGCTGTTAGTAGCCAATTTGAATTCTAATAAACAGAGCAGAGCACAGTTTCTGGAATATTTAGACCCCTGCATGTTAAGGATTGATACAAGCATTTTGTAACAATATGTACTATGAAAGTACTATTCAGATGACATGAATAAGAAGAGACATGAGGGAATGCTTTTACTAGCAGACCATGCATACAGTTCTGTCTGATGTCTATATCATAGGTGACTAACTAAACCTTACAGGGCAGGAAATGTGATACTGTGGCTTACTGAGGGAGGGAAAATGGGAGGAGTAACTTGAGAAGGAAGTGCAGCACACAAAAGCAGTATCTTCCCAAAAAAGTCTGTTATCTCAGGAATGAGTTGATATTTCTGGATTTTGTTTTCATAGAATGTGTAAAATATCAGCAGGAAAAACTATTTTCTTTGGTTCTTATTTTAAAACTATTTCTTGTCCTCTTGTCCTGTATTTGATCATAATGCAGTAAGTATTACTATAGTAATGAACATAAGGAAAATTCAGATTATTTATAGAATCAGAGTGTATATGATGAAATTAAAAGAGTTTAAGAGTTATCTTAAGAAAACATTAAGAATTCTTTTATCTTTGAATGATAATGGTCAGGTTAGTAAAGTCACACTATGGAACTCTTTAAAAATGCATATTAAAGATAGATTGGGAAGATGGGCTAGTAATAAAATGAAATAATGGGATGAAAAGGTGTTAGAAATACAAGATGAAATACACAAAGCAATGTTTGAACAACAAACAAAGAAATTAGATAACTCTGAAATCATTAACAAATTAATGACAAAATATCTGAATAAATATCAGTTTTAATGCATAAAGTGGAGATAGGTTTAGAAAAAATAAAATTGCGTAGTTATGGATGACTTCAATAACTCTATATAAATTAGTCAATAGAAGTAAAATGTTAAGCAAAAAGGCACAAATCAATAATATTCCAAATCCTCACACTAATAAGCTTACTTCAGATATAGAGAAATTATTAATATTTTTAAAAAAATCCATGATGATCTTAATAAAGATAAAAATAATCGTGATGATTACAAAATTGACAAATATTTAAAGAAAAATGTCACTATTAAACTAAATAACCAACAAATATCTCAGATGAATAAGCCGATTGCACTGATAGAAGTTAAAGAAGCTTTAAAAAAGGTAAAAATGGTAAAGCTCCAGGGTTAGATGGTTTAAGTATGGAGTTATATCGCCTGCTTCTGTTAAACATTTTATAATTACCGAGTGACATTTTCAGGATAATTCAGGATGACAAAATAATTCCTCCCGCCTGGAAATTTTCTGTAATCTCACCTATACGTAAACAAGGAAAGGATAAAAACTTAGTCTCCTCATATAGACCTATTTCATTATTAAATGTAGACTATAAAATATTTACTTCCATTTTCACCACAAAATTAAGAGATAGATAAATTAGTTCATAAAGATCAAGCAGGATTTATAGTCAATAGATTAATGTACAATAATATAAAAAGGCAATAACTATTGTAGATTTGGCAAGAGAAATGAACAAGAAATTGGCCCTAATTAGCTTAGATGTCAAGAATGGCTTTACTTCTGTAGATTGCAGATTCTGTAGAATCCTCTGGAACAGCTACTTGTTGAAAACTTTAGAAGCATTTGCATTTCCAGAACAGTTTATTGGAATATTAAAAAACCTGTTTACAGACTCCAAAGCATATGTTAAAATTGGAACTAACATTTTTAAAGGATTAATTTTAAACAAAGGCACAAAACAAGGGTGTCCCTTGTATCCATTATTATCTGCATTAGTTATTGAACCCTTAGCTAATAGTATAAGAAACAATGGAAACATTGATGGGTTCTCAATAGAGATTCTCAATCTAAAATACAACTTTTTGCAGATGATATTTTGCTAACTGTAGGAGATTTAAATTATTTGACTGAAGAAATACATGAGGAAATTGAAAAGTTACAAGAAGTATTGCTGCTGAAATTTAATAGCAATAAAACTGAAATGTTAGTATTAAATTAATTACTTAATAGTAAGTGTAAAGATAAATATAAATATAATAGGGAAGGAACATAATTAAAATATTTAGGAATAAAAATCTATATAGATGTAAGATTATAAATCATAATTTTGAAAAATTAATTTAAGAAGTGTTACTTCTTATTAACAAAGGAATTAATGTTTTTTTCACTTTTGAGGATAGGCTAGTGCTTATTAAAATGATTATATTACTCAAGATTTATATATATATATATATATATATATATATATATATATATATATATATATATATATATATATATATATATATATATACACATACATATTTAGAGAGAGAGATTGCATTCAATAGCTTTAATAACTGACAAAAAACTTTTAAAGAAAATGGAAAAAATGTTAACTTCATTATTATAGTATCCTAAAAAGCTGAGAATTACTTACAGAAATCATATACGATTATAAGAATATGTCTGTATTAGTTTCCAAGATGCATAATCTTATTCTATAGTTGCAAGCTTTAACTCCATTGTATTCTGGATAGACTCAACCTAAACTAATCAATGGAAAACCATCTAGTAACAGATTATACTAAATTCTTATAAGTTTATTAAATATGATAAATTAGAAGTATATAATAATCATTTCATCTGGTTAATAAAATTTACATTAGAAGGAAATTCATTTCAATCTTTAAACACTGTAAATGTGAAATGAATTCTTAAAACAGTTAAGCAATATATTTTTAAAACTTCATTAATATCACAATGGAAATGTTTGTGTTTTCCTATTGTGCATATCTCTAGATTTAAGGAAACTCAGAAAAATGTTAAAATTAATTTACTAAAAAGGACTGGATTAGTATTAAAGTATGATTGCTTTGAAAAAGGAAAAGCTAAGTCCCCACATTATTTAATGAAAGAATATAAGTTGGATGAATCTGCTAACCAGATATTATACATCAGTAAAAAATTAAATGGATTTGTTGATAATATGAGTGAAGAGGAACAGAACATTATTCCCCATTATATTAATTTATGAATGCTTTTATCAAAGGTTGATTGACATACAAAGGAAGCTTGTACAATCTATATAAGTTAATTATAAATAATAATAATAATTTTGATGTAAAAGTCTGGAATTTTTTAGATAGTGATGGGCTGAGTGACTCACTAGATGGTGAGAATAAAGCTTTGTTATTTAACTCAGTTAGTCAAACTTCTTCAAGTTTATCCTGGAAAGTTTTTATGTTGAAATATATACTGAGAATGTTTGTTGCCCCCTAAAAATCTCAAAGTTTAGCAAAATGACATCTTCAGTTTGTTGGAGATGTAGTAAAGATGTAAAAGCTGATTGGATACACGTGTTATGGATTGTGAAAAATTAAATGTATATTGATAAAAGATAAGTATGTTTTTTAAGGGGTTATGTTCTGATCATTGTTCTTTAACTGGATTAGTAATACTAATGAATGTTCCACTTCCTGTATCTGCAAAAGCCAAAGAGCAAAAACTCTTTTGGGCTCTCTTGGCAGTTGCCAGAAAAGTTATTACAAAAAACTGGAAATCAAACTTAGTTCCTACTTTCAAAGATTTTTTTAAATTTAACAATAATACTATGTAAAACTGAAAAATAAGTGATCAGAATAAGATCTATAAATAATAGTAAGACCTTTAGTTGTTGGGATGACCTTGAAAATTTTCTATTGAAATACCAAGATTCTTATTTTAATTGTATAAGATTACCTTGATTATTTAATTTATTCCTGTTATTGTATAACAATATATGAAGTTTAATGTATGCCTTTCTGTGTATATATTGTAAATATATCAAATTAATAAAAATATTCCTAAAAAATTAACATATAAGATTTGGGAGACCCAGATTGAATGGAGAGTATTTAATGTAGCACACAGTGATTTATTTAAGGAACTTGGTATATGAATATATCCAGCTTTGAGTTTATCTAATTATATTAACCAATTAGTTAATAATAGTTATAAAACTATAGACTCTATAAAAAATGATTAAATCATTGTTTGTAAGTTACAAACAACTGACTAACAATGATTTCATCATTTCTTATTTCTTAGATGTTACAAATCCAGGAACTAAGAAATTATGAAATCATTGTTTGTAACGAATAAGAAATGATGAAATCATTGATTGTAAATTGCATTAGACCCAAACCAAAAATGGAATAACAATATGGAAACTTTATAAGAAAACATGCATGAGTAAATAGGAAATATGGTTATGAAAATGAGTTATTATGAAAGATTAAGGTATCTGAAGGTACACAGTATATCATAGAGATATTTAAGAGGAGAACTTATTCAAGTATATACAGCAGTTACAGATAACTACCTTTAGTAATGTTTGTGGTTATGAAAACATATTACAGAACCATCAGACAACCTATGCAGAAGATTTTATATGCACGCAATCAGGCAATTTACTATATTTATAAAATACCCCTAAGAGCTGTCCAGGTAGTTAGAGATTTGGGAACATTTGTGGACACAATCTGGCCTTTGATCAACACATAGCCAAGGTAGTAAGAAAATCATTCTATGTCACCCAACTGCCATCTCCAAGGAAGTTATAGTACCACTCTACTCATTTGTCATCAGACTTCAGCATGTATTTGACTAGACATATGTAACAGCTGGAACATCCAGAGAGGTTCCTCACCAAGAGAATCCAGGGTATTAACACCCTGTCCTATACAGATCATCTTAGAGCCCTGTATCTATGCTCAGTCTCCTACAGGCTGTTGAGAGGCAAGCAATGCGTGGCATATAAAGCATCCTTAGATCCAGCACTGATGGAGATTTTGCACATTCGCAAAATGAGCAGCACCAGAAACACTAGATTCAGGGATTTGAACTTTGCTTGCAACATAAATAGAACATTCTGGTGAGAAAGAAATGTGACTAAATGAATCCATATGCTCTGAAATAGGCACCCCATCCATTTGAAAGACTCCATCCTGACCCCTATTCAAATGTAGCCATGACCATTGGATTGAAAAATCACATATTCATTCCTGGGATGGCCCTAAGTCTCTTATAGACAGAGGATGACAGTAAACATTTCCTAAATAAAATTGGACGGGTAATCATAAATTCATCCCTGGATGGGCCCCTACATCTCTTATAAAATAAGAAAAGACAGTCATAGCCAATGACCTGGGTTTGGGTATGATACAAAAATTTTTGAATTTGCATTCACAGTTTGATGAGTCAGAAAGTATGCTTGTCAGGATTCTACTACAGTGTGTTTTAGAGAACAATGTGTTCTTATAAAACAAAAGGCGCACTAGGATAGCCGTTTCCACTGATATAAAGTTTTAATGTAACACAACCACGTTGCCAGCACCAAAACACAATGTGATTAAATGTGGTATTGGTGCTGGCAATGTGGTTGTGTTACATTAAAACTTTATATCAGTGGAAATGGCTATCCTAATGCTCCTTTTGTTTTATTAGTGCTATTTTGAGCACTGGTTCCCCCTTTTGTTGATTTTGAACAATGTGTTCTTGTATAATTAAAGGATTTTCTGGCAGCGGAATGGCATAGCTATGGGCACATCCTGTGCAGATAGCTTTGCCAATTTAGTTATGGCAGTATGGGAGGATAAATATATTTTCAATGGACCCTATAAACAACAAGTGGCATTTTATAGAAGGTTTGTGGATGTTTTGTATCTTCTGTGGAATGGAACAGAAGATGAACTTAGAGAATTTGGTGAATATATTAACACCACATTTTTAAGATTTACTTCCAATGTGTCCTATAGTAAAATAGATTTTTTGGATGTCATTGTAGAGATGGATGGTGATGGGGGTTTGTTCACTAGATTATATAGGAAGTCTTGTCATGTTAATCATTTATTAGCTAGAGACAGTATGCACCCCCCCACACATTTTTCAGAATGTTGTTAGGAATCAAATATTTAGAGCTTCGCTTAATGCCCGAGACAGTGATTTTGACAACCAACTTAACATTTTGCACACAGAACTGGTTGATAGAGGTTATGATACACATAATATTTTAAGGAACATAGATGAGGTTTAGTCTCTTAAATCTAGCACAGATAAACCTTACTTTTCTAGAAAGACACATCAGGCAATGAAGGCTAGAAGAAAGTCTTATAGACTTAGGGTTCCCCTATATTATTCATGATGTTTCTTCCTATATGTATGTTATTAAGAGACACTGGGGAATTTTAACAATGGACCATGACATCAGTAAGCTGATAGACACTACTCCCAGATTCCTCTTTGTTACCCCATCATGGATTATGTGCAGCATAGAAATAAAGTTATGATGCCCTGTGGTAGGTGTTCAATGTGCTCATACATTGATAGCAGTGCAAAATGTACACATCCAGACCTAAAAAGGGAATATGAGGTTCATATATTTGCTACTTGCAGTATGGAACATGCTGTTTATATAGCTCACTGTAAGGAATGTTCCAAATTTTATATAGGAAAGACTGATAGAGCTTTAAGGGAAATAATAAAGGAGCATGTTTATTATATACAAAAGGGAAGCACAACTAGTGCTTTGTAAAAACATGTACAGGCTACTGATTCGAGGCACGCATTCAAATTTCTTGTTATTGGTTATTGGTAGAGTCTATGAGACAATACGGGGTGGAGATATAAGGAATCAAACAAAACAGATGGAAGCTATGTGTATTATCAGGCTAAGGGGAGATTTTGGGCATGGGTTGAATGAATTTGTGCCCATTAAACCCAAACTGAAGTCAAGACCACTAGCCAGATGAGAGTATTTGCCTTTGCATCTGCAGTTATATATGTTTGATTTCTTGTTAGCAAAAGCAGTATTTTTACTTGCTCATAGGAAGTTTTGTATATATTTTTATACAGTTTTTATGTTGCATTTATATGTACATGTTTTTATGTGTTGTTTAAATGACATATTTTAACAATATTTCTTTAAATTTTGTGGTCATGTGATTTAACACTGTTTCACTTTTCTACTTAAAAGCCAGTTCTAGTTCAATGTGCTTGTTATCTGATGAAGCAGCAGTAGCTGTGGAAGCACTTATGACCTACAATAAGCTAAGCTTTTAACCTGGAGAGCTGTGCCTTCCTTGGATCCATCAGTGTTCTTGGATTATTTCCTAAATAAAATTGGATGGGTAATCATAAATTCATCCCTGAGTGGGCCCCCATATCTCTTATATGGAAGAAAAGACCAAAACCTGACCCAAGTAGCTTCATTAAAAATTGTAAAACAAAACACATTTAATAAACACAAGCTTTCACATATACAAGTGCTTCCTCAGGCTTTTAAAAAATACATATCAGAATAGGAAGCTATATAATGGTATTCAGAATGAATCACAAGTCACTGAGAGTCCAGTCAAATACAGTCAATTAAAATACTTAATGAGAATAATGAGCATAAATCAACTTCTAAAATGTCTTAATTTCAATTTCAAGACCGGCTTTAAAGATGCTTATATATAAAGATATTTATACCAGGGCACTTATCTGCACGCAGTCATAGAATCCTTTTATATTAAGCTTTTTCAGTTAAAGCTATTATATCACCCCTCTTAGGTTTTGCTTAATTACATTAAGAGCCCCAAAACAAAATGTTTACCTTTCTCAGCAATATGTTTGCTGAGAGCATTCTGAGTACATCCTCTTTTAATATCTGATTGATGCTTATGTATCCTATCTTTAAACTTTCTGTTGGCCTTGCTTACATAAGGCAGGACAGATGTCTAGATAGATCACATTAACAGTATTAGTCGGCAAAAACCATGAGGGATGTGTTATTTTTCATAGCTGGATGCACAAAATGTGTTGCCTTAGATATATACTTGCAAAAGCAACATTTCTAACAAGGATGAGTTTGTTTTCTTTGACTGTATCTATTATCTACAATATTTATTTGTTTCTTACAGCATAGCAGTTGTTTAAGTGACTGCTGTTTCTTAAAACTGAAATGTGGAACATCTGGCAAAATTTTCCTTGTAACGTGTATTCGACAGAATATATGACAATGCTTCCTAACAATACTTTATAGTTAAATCACATGAGGTGGAGGATGAGCTCTGGATAAACAACACCACCACCAACGGCTATAATTAATGTTTATTTCTTCAGAATAAAACAAGCAAATGTAATTGATCCTTTAAATCCAAACTCCTGCAATCCTATCGGTTAACCAACAAATATACAGACACATACCTTATACATAAAAATATATATTCAGTAGATGTCCCAAGGCCACATGGTCAATGACAAAAAATTTGAATGTGGGTGAAGGATATACACAAATGTGTTTAGAAAGGCTGTTCTTATCATTTTTATGGTTAATGTCATACATATGCTGCTATATCATTTGCTTAATCGCGCTTTTCGTTTTCCCTACATAGAAGCCCTCACAAGAATGACAGAGGGCGATATAGATCACGCCTTTGGAGTAGCAGTAATTTTCTTCATGGGTTTGATGATGCCTACTTTTTTAATGTTTACCTGTTCTTGTTCTAAGATAAACTTGCATTGTGGGTATCTACCACATTTGAAGGTCCCACCTTTTTCTGATTTAGTTGTAGTTCTGTCTAACATTACCTTCAAGCATACTTCCTTTTTGTAGACCACTTTAATTTTTTTTCCTAACAAAGTATGAACATCCTGGTCCAAACAAACTATGTTCCAATGTTTAATAATTATATTCCTAGTGTCAGAAAACTGTAAGTTAAAAGGTAATACCAAGGATCATTGAAACCTACATTGCTCTACATGGGACCTCATCTGTTGAATGCCATCCAGCATCCTATTTTTATATTGTGAAGAAATATTTTTTGGTATTATGTTTTTAAATTGGTAATATGTAGGTCTGTTTTTTTGTAGGGCATTGTTGGTTGACGAATAGGATTGGAGAAGTTTGTATTTAAAGGATAAATTACATTTGCCTGTTTTATTCTGAAGAAATAAATGTTAATTATAGCTGTTGGTGCTGTTTTTGTTTGTCTAGAGCTCCTATTCCACCTCATGTGATTTTACTAGTTTTTATTGTTTGCTGTTTTTTTTTTTGTTTGATTATGGATGGAGGAGAACAGCAGCCTGGAACACAACACCCTGGCTTGTACAAAATTATGCAGTCGATTACTAAACTATCTACTGTTGTCACTAACTTGGTACAGAAGATTGAAGGGCTCACAAACAGGAGTGAGCTCAGTCTGGAGGATAGTGCTATAACTAACAGTTCACAGGTTTCTGATACCTTTTCTGTTACTCTTGCTCAAAGAACTCATTCATTTGACATTGCTGCCAATAGAAACACTGTTTCTTTAAATCCAGATTGCGCCTATTCCGGAGTATAGGCACAATGCTTCTAACAGCATTGGGGAGGATATTACATCATTATCAGTGGACGACTGTCTATGGAACACGGGAAATTAGATCAACAAATCAACAATTTTTGGGACGTGATTTATAAATTTAAGAAAAATCAGTTGGAAAATGGATATCTAAATGAATGCCTTAGATGCGATCATATACCAAAGGGCTTGCAGATGTGGAAATATCCAACAAGATTAAATAAAGACTCAGCACTGCATTCTGATTTGGTTATCTTATTCAACAAACAAGGCTGTGAGTTATTGAGACTGTTAATTGCTGATAATGTTAATAAGCTAACATCATTGAATAATGACATTAACAGGCTTGATATGAGCATCAGATATGATTTATTGTTGATACATAGGTTGAATGACTATAAAGCAGCTATAAGTTTTGTGGACAAATCTATGCTTGAACTTAAAGAGAAAAAAAATTGCTCAGACATAAAACTGACTATGATAGGGATAAGGCTTATCCTGATCCCCCATTGGGACAGCAAGGAAATATTCAGTACGGTAACTTGGACACTAATGTTGATGACAAGATTGACTATGGGGTAAACAGTAACAACAATGCAGAGCACCCTTTAGACCCCCCCCGAGGAGATCAGAACGGTTGAGGAACCAGAGGGGTGGGACATCAAGTGCCAACCTATTCCATGTTCACAGTTTTTTTTTGCCTGGGCAACCCACCTCACAAAAACAGGATGACACCCATGAACAGCTGCTTTGGAACGGACTCCACATCCACTTAAAACAAAGTTTATCCCAGTCCATATTCAAGCGCAACTTAGCTCTATGGATGGGAAACAGAACATTTACCCCAGGACTTCCCTCTGTACTACAAATGGACAGAGGCAGATCCAAAATGCTTTATCCCATGTATGGGTCCCCTCAAATTATCTGTGGTATGATCCCAGTTACTCTCTATAATTATCAACCATGGGATGGATAAGACCAATCTAAAGCCACTGGGATACCTTATTTTGAGCACAAAAAGGGGAACTGGTTAGGCTTAAAATGGCCCTCAAGGATAGCTAGCCTAGTTCTTATCTATGAAACTATGAACATGAATACACAGACACAGCTGACTTTGAAGGAATGACATCACCTGTGGCACAATTTCCCCTTGGTTACCACAAGTTCCACAGAGCAGCAAGATTACATCAGGGGGTGGCATGCCAGTGACTAAACACATCATGGCTACCATCTACCTCCCGAGCTTGATGTGCCCACGGCTGCTATACAGTGTTTGTGCAAAGCAATAATGCAGGGTGCAGGCAGACACTAACACAGGGATTGCATTGCTGAGCTGGAAGGGGTAATATGCATTCTGTGTGATAAATTGCAACATCCTGGGCATGTGGCATGAGGAGTTTGCCAAAACAGGGTGACCTGGTGCAACCACACATCACGGCTGACATACTTCCCATGATCAGTCCATCTCTATCTCTGGTATGGAGGCCATCTGTGGAAGAGGTTTGTACAGTCTGGAACTGGAATGTCACCCCCTCCACTTCACCATCCAGTATTAAGGGCACTATGGTAGGTATACATCAGGATGGGGTGTTCACACCAAGTCCTCACAAAGCATGAACTGCCATTCACAGTCACAGAGCACTGCATCTTGTCAGTGTAGTATGGTGTGGTGTGTATCATGCCTGTGACCTTCCAAGGAGAGTATGCCCCCATGGACAGGGATATGCCAGGTCAGTGCATACATCTCTGGTGGGTGCCCTGTACCTGTTCACCAGATCCCATCTCAGTGGTCTAACATCTGCTGAGGTTGTGTCCCAAACACAAACATACACACACACACACACACACACACACACACACACACACTCACACACACACACACACACACACACACACACACACACACACACACACACACACACACACACACACACACACACACACATGCACCCCCCCCCCACACACAATGACCATTGTTGAAACTTGTCACTGTGGACCTGTATACCTGTACATATGATGATAAATTCACTCTGACCTCAGGACTGTTACTTGGGTAGCCTCTGTCTGATGCACAGTGTGGCCAGTCTATGCATGGTATAGCATAACCTGAGTGCAGGTTTACATGCATCATTTTTAATGGTATGTATAACTCTTTACTCTGGGACATAGTTATGAAGCAGATGAAGCCTTTTTAACCAGTTCTGCTGCATAATCATCCCTGCATCCATCTCCTACACAAGCTCCTTAGCAGATACCTCTTCCTCCTCTGCCGAGTCTAGTACATCCTTTCCCTCCTCCTGGATTTCTCTGCCCTGTTATAACAGATATTTTAAAGCGTATTGCAGGGTTCTACCATGAGATACATCCAAACAGAAAAGTGAGTCTTAAGCAGGCCAAGATCACGTTCAACAGTGATCCAGGTCTCTGGCATATGCTGGGGATTTCTAATTGATGTCATTAACCATGGCTTCTAGTCATATCTGGAATCATCAATTAGTTGTCCATGTGGAACATCACCTCTCATGAATTAATGGTACAAATTACATAAGTGCTACATGTGGGAATAATACTTACTGCCTGGGCGACCTGCTTACAGGCTGTTTATTGTTTTTTTTTTCCTCATTTGCATTCACTGCTGCCCTACACTGTTGTCCATTTCCATTTCCTACCACCAGTGTCTTAATATGCTACCCATGGACTTTTTCAAGTTTCCTCAGGTAGGCTCACTGTGGTATTTTTGAATCTCCTTCACCCAGTTTGTAGCATTGTTCATCGTGTAAAATCACATACTGCAACACAGAAACTCTTTCTGAATCTCAGGGATAGTCCTTTATTTTTTTTCTTTTTATTTAATTTATTTATTTCTACATTTGTTACCCATATAGGCGATCTGATCAAATGACCATTTCCAGCTGACCTTTGTCTACTTGCCCAGTTTGCCATATTATCATGAAAGGGGTCACATATTTATAACAAGTAGTGTGATTATAACAGATAAGATGGTGTTATTTTCAAGACCATGGGTGTCAAGATGTTCACTATGGTTACACAATTATGCTGCTCTGTGGTGCTAATAATGGCACTGGAAACAGATATTTGAAGTTATGATGCAGCTTTAATAACTGACAAAACAGCAGCATAGTAAAAGACAGTGAGCATCACATCTTTTCCTCAAAACATAATATACCACGCTTACAGAGACGTATGGCATTTACAGTCTCAAAGGCATATGAACTTTGTACATATTCACATGGATGAAATACTTTTTATCTAAACTCAACTCATTGAAAATCAACTCAGCAAAATTCAGCTTATCGAAATTCAACTTATCTAAACCAGCACAACTCAAAAAAAAAAAAATAATTGCTAGGAGAAAAGCTCCCTCTGCAACTCTGATGTGAGGAGCTATGCCCCCAACTTATATATAACAACTCCATGGTCGCACTACATTGGAAGGAAAGGAAAAACATCACCAACTCATACAACACAGCACACTGTAATAAAGTAAACTGCAATGTTACTTATACATCTGTTAGAAACTCATGCCAGATATCAACAAATCATTTTATAATGTACAAGAACTGTTTTTTGAGTTTTGCTAGTTTGGATAAGTTGATTTGTGATAAGTTGACTTTCAATGAGTTGAGTTTAGATAAAAAGTAGTTCACCTCTTCACATGTATACATGCATTTAAATTTATGCACATATCATCACAGAGGGGACAGCCAAACAATGCACAGGTACTGCATTTACAGAGTTTAGTATATTTACATAGTTTCTTACATTAGATAGTTACAAATATATATATATATATATATATATATATATATATATATATATATATATATATATATATATATATATATATATGACAATGCAGTGGTGCAGTGGTTTGCATTGTTGCATCACAGGGAGAGGTTCTTTGGTTCGATTCTCAGCAAAGGTGCCTTCTGTGTGGAGTCTGCATGTCCTCCCTGCATTTGTGTACTTTTCCTCCAGATGCTCCGGTTTCTTTCCACATTAGAAAGACATGCATTTAGAGAGTGTTTCCCTGGGCCTCCACTGAAAATCAGCTCATTCCAAGTTGGACTTTCCCAGTAAACAAAAAATAAATAAATATATGCAGTGAGTTGTAGAGGTACATATGCTCACTACAACCGCAATTAATAATTTAGAATTATTGGGAATGAACCAAGAGTGGGACTATGGAGATTTATTAAAACAGAGGCATTATATTACATCAAGATAGTATGCCATCTTAGTGTTGCTATATATGGACTGAGAACTTCTATATATGCAAATTGGTTTTAGAAGGGCAGATGCAGCAGATATCAAATTGCCAATATCCACTAGACTATAGAGCAAGCAAGAGAGTTCCAGGAAAAAAAATATTTGCTTCTGTTTCATTAAAATAAAAAGCATTATCTCTCTAACTGCTAGGCATTAGACCATAAAATATCACTATTAAAACCAAAATAAAACTCCATGAAATATCTGAATCTTGATTACGCATCTTTGCTCTTTTAATGTTATAGGACTTCATCAGAATAAAGAATAGTATTACAAAGAACATTTCATATGGTAATCATATAATTTAATCCAAGTGAAAACATTTTATGATTAACATAGGAAGTGTTTTGGGTTTTAGTCGGTTAAATTATTTTTTTTTAGGTTGATGCTTCCAATGGACTGTGGTAGGCTGCTTTAAAGTTGCATAATTTTTGCTTGGCTATATGATCTTTGTAATACTTTTTTTTAAAATTCCAATGAAGTTTCACAACATTAAAGGAACATAAGTGCTTAATCAATTTTCAAGTGTCTCACGATATTTTATTTTGGTTTTAAGTTCTGCTTCATTGACTACTCTAAAACCTTACTGTGTGGACTGTTACAAACTGTGGCAAATTTATAGTGAAATTTTGTTAATGCTTAAATATATATGCTTCCTGAGGAGTCTGTAATACAAATAAGAAACAATAGGATCAATTATGGATTAAATGACTGGTTGACTTTTGGGAAAGGCTTGTGACAAGGCTGTATGCGGTCTGTCACCCTACCTACTCAACTGACTTATTTATTTAACATGCTGAATATGTTATGCAAAATTCTGGGTTGATGACTCAGAAGCTGGATTCACAACTACCAGGAGAAATATTAACAACCTCATATATTGTCTGATGGATGACAGTGATGAATTGTTGAAAAGTCAGTTGATGAAGGTAACCATAGAAAGCACCAAAGCTGGTTTATTACTTGCCATAAAATATGTCATCATACCCTATCAATTCTCTGCAAAATGAAAACAGGAAAAGAAGAGACAATGACAGATTTTATTGTCCAGGGCACAACATTCTCTGCAGTTGATGATTTCAGACATTCAATTAAAAGATGCTAGAAAGCTATGGCAAATATGGATAATATTGTAAAGATCAAGTGCAACATATTGTCAAAAAACATCCATACAGTCAAAGCTATGATTTCCACAGTAATAAAACATAGCCGTGAGAGTTATTAGTAAGGCCATGAATAGTGCCAGGACAGAGACACATATTTAAAGTGTGATGTTTTTTCTTCTCTTTCTTCTTTTGACTTTTGGTACATTTCCAAGCTATAGTTCGGTTTTATCAAATCAGTAACAGAATCTACACTGTGAAATTGCATTTATAAGATATTAATAGTGACAGGAAAATTGTGTTTTTATTTGTTCTGTTTCCTGATGTAGAAAAGGCACTGCATGTGTGGGTCTGAATATGGAAAAAAACTTTAGATGCTTCTTTCTATTGGAACAGAAGTGGTGAGCGAATGTGTATGTCTGGAAATGAAACCAGTGTAAAGTCTGTCATTCTTGCTTGGGAAGTCTTGGTAACCATGTCTCTGTAACTTGTCAATTCTGCCTTGAATAATTTTATCAATGTATAACAGTTAGTTACAGTAGTCATTCAGTGTGAGACAGCATTGGTACTTATCTAATTAGTTACAGGTTCTCTTTAAATATTATTTCTTGTACCACTGATTATTGTTTTATATTCTTTGTGCATTAGTTGCCTGTGCATATTTAATCAGTATCAACACTGTTTTCTTTACTGTCTAAGTAAAATTATGTATTTAATGACTTTTAAGATATACCACAGTTACCACAATTATGGAGCCTTCAGTGTAAGGCTGAAGAGACTGCTTTCTAAATGATCAGTGTACAATCCCAGTCTGGATATGAATATTAGGAACCCACGTCAGCAATGCATATTTCCTTTATTCTCTTAGGGACAGTTTACATTTGATGCATTGAATACTGATTCATGTGCACTTTTGCTTTAACATGTTGGGCACAGTGGTGTGAATCAAGAGACCATCTGCTATCTGTCAGACCTGCTTGGAGCAGTGGAGCTGACCCAAGGACCATAGACCATGTCCCTCACATAACCAGGGAGAGATTAGCTGTGATGGAATTCAGATTCCTTCAGTGCCAGTCAGATTGTCATATATTGGTGGTAGTGAACCTGTTTCTTCACATTTGATAGCAAGTTGTGAGGATATTGGAAGTGAATGCATTTAGTGTAAAGCGGTTTTGCTACCAAAGGTGCATGTGTGTGTGTGTGTGTGTGTGTGTGTGTGTGTGTGTGTGTGTGTGTGTGTGTGTGTGTGTGTGTGTGTGTGTAATCTCTCAGACTCAGACTACAGAGATTTAGATTTGCACAAAAGTTGTTTTTATATTTTTAATCAGAATAATTTAGGAAAACAGGCAGAAAATGAGTTTGTCTGAGGATTACACTAAAATGCCAGTGTCACAGTTGATAAAGGAGTGTAACATGAAAGGGGTTGCCCATGCCAGCATGGCTAAGGAGAAAGTAGTAACAGTCCTGTATTAGCTGGAATGCAGCCCAATATATAGAGTGCCAACATGGCAGGTGCTGTGAGAGTGCAGAATGCAGAAAGGGGGTAATCTATTCCACCCCCAGAGGACCTCATCACTTAACGAGTTACAGACTGCAACTGTTGATGAGATGTCTGGAACTTAAGGCAGCTGAGAAAAAGAGGAACTGGAGGTGGAAAGAGAGAGAGAGAGAAAAAAGTAACATCAGCATGAAAATGAAACATTAATCCGTTACCAGAGACACGTGAGTCATGGGGAAGGGGAAGCCAAATCCTAGAGGCCCAGGTCAGTACAAAACATCTCTATGGTATAAAGACTTGGATGATTTTTATAGTTTTATATAGATATGTTGATAGTTTAGATCATGCAAAATTTAAAGAATGTTTGCCTATCTGCTTTAAATTGACTCCAGAAATTTACAGAAAAAAAATTCAGAGGGTCTAAACAAGGTCAGATGATAGCAATAGTGAATATATTGCAGCAAAGGAGCATTTATGCTCATGAGCAAGTGAGTAAGTGAGTGACAGAATATAATGTTAACACATGTGAAGTGCTTGCAGATCTTCTGGTGAGGGAACAAGCCCCCATGACTCTGCTTGAGGACATGATGATTTGGTTCAGAGATTAGGAGTGTAACCCTGCTGAGGAGATGAGTAGGCGGGGGGAGACTCTATTTGGGTCTATATCAACAAATCAAAAAGACCAGTAATTGAACTGCCATTCATCAAGATGTTTATTGTGAGATTGTGGTACAGTGAAGATCGGAAAATTTGCCCTTTCCTCACTGTAGTGCGATCTCAGAGTTCGTATATATAATTATCAGGTGATGTGGGGGGGCAGAGTCCCCACACAAGAGCAACTTCGATAAACAGCATTTTTGATGTAAATGCCATTCGATTACCGGTCTTTTTGATTTGGTGATATAGACCCACGCTATCTAATTAGCAGATTGCAACTGCATAGGAGGGAAACCATGGAGCAGCATAAGTCATCACAACATGTTCCTTGGGAGCAGGGAGAAGCCACAGCATTTAGTATATGCCAAGGTTTTGGTGTTAAATGTTTCAAATGTAACCAAAAGGGGCATATGTGGTCTCACTGTCCACTGAGGCAGGGTGGAGAACAACGTCCTCAGAAAGCAGCAAGCAGGGTAAGCATTAAAATAGTGGTGGGTTGTCTGGTGAGAATAAGTGTATCTATCAATCATAAAAGTTTATATCCTATATTGGTAGAGGTGAAAGAAATTATTGCTAAGGGGGACGCAATTTCAAATATAACCATAGTTAAACTTGCTGCAGTTAAAAAGGAAAAATGCTTGCCCAGACAAAGTCACTTCAGTTAGGTCCTTAGAAGAGAAACTTCATCAGATACATTTGGCTAGAGTTTATCTAAAATGGGAAAGGGAGCGAGCAGGTATCTGTGGCAGGGTCATAAAGAAGAAGTTCAGTCAAGCTCAGCTCTCAGATTCTACATAACAGGACTAGATGGTGTTAGCAAAGGAAGCACCTGATACTTAATGGCAGAGGTAGGAGTCCATATACTAGAACAAAACCTTCTTGTTTTGGGAATGGATACCCAAAGGAGAACTAGAGAGATAATTAGGACAACAGCTCGTACCACCTGGGGCGTATTGACAGGCATTTCTACCTATAAGTCACAATATTACTTTCGCAAGCCATATGGGCATGATGCATGCTAAAAGTCAGTTTATATAGTTTATACAGAGTTTTTATTGGCCAGGAATTGCTAAGGATGTAACTGGGTGCTATAAAACATGTGAGCAAGGAAGAAAGGTTGACAAGAATGAAAACAAAGCCAAGGTTACTTTGATATCTTTGACAGTTACTAAACAAAAAATTTCAGAGGGTGTCTGTAGATATTGTGGGACTGCTTAGTACCCCAAGCCACTAGATACCTTAACATGGTGACTCAGCCTTCTGTGGAAGGAGAAAAATGGCAAATGCTCTGCTAAATATTTGCAGCTGCATATGTTTGACCAGAGAAATACTGACAGATTGAAGTGCTAATTTCATGTCAGACATGTTGTCCTATTTCTGGAAATGATAAATGGTAAAAGCTTTAGACTGCCCCTTGTAGCCAAAAACAAATGGTCTGGTAGAGAGATTTAACTCTACATTGCAGACCATTTTCAGGACTCTTCCAGACCAGTTGTAGAGGGAGCGGGACAAATACCCACCCAAGCATTTCATGGTGGTGCGTACTCATTTGGAGTACTTTGCTAAGACATTGCAAAGTTCCTCTGTGGCTGAGGTGTGTAAGTATATTGGCTTGTTTAAAACTACTGCACTGCTTATGATTTTCTGCAGAGCTGATTGTGCAATACAAAAAAACCATGAGCATACTAGTAAAGACTTAGCAGACTCAAATAGGAAATGCATCTGGATGTATATGGAGGACTGTGCACACGTACTGGGGATGGTAGGCTGCACCCCTGTGTTTCTGAAGGAAGTGCTGCTCTGATTATTGGTGACACAACCATATTGAAGACAATCAGGCCTCATCAGCCATCCACAACATATGCTAGAAACTCAGTCAAGGTCTAGGTTATGAAGGGTTGTCAGATCAATGTCTAGAGATTTCCCTGCATGTGGTAGATCATGTCATTGTGCAAACTCGCATGCCAGTACTTGCTCACAATCACTGCACAGTCGCTGGGATCATCACCCACACTAACTTTAGGGGACATTGTCTATGACACCTTAGATATGTTAGTTATGTTACATACCACAATCAAGTCAAAGCAGTCAGTTTTCTTACAGGGATATCCATGCAAAATTCTTCACTACATCTGGAGAGCAGTGATGATACAGTGCTAAACAGCTAAAACTTAAAAAAAAAATTACAGGTTTTAATTTTGGGGCACATTTTAATGCACCATACAATAGTAAGGCTAGTCCAAGGGGAAACACAGCAATGGCCTGATGAATATGTTTTTTACACCTTCCTTAGTAAAACTAGCATTGTTGTCACTTAACATTCAGCACTCTACATGACTATTACACATAACTTTCTGATACAGCCAATATATGTTGTGAAATACTCCAATAGTCTGATGTTCAAAAGCACTTGACATTGCTCTACAAAGCATAGCCAAGAGTAGACACAGAGGACATGTTATAAGTAGGGCTAAAATTAATGTTAACTATGGCAAACAGCAAGCACTTGTGCAGTAGTCTCTTACCAGGGAAATATCAGTTTACAGTTCCTTAGTAACTGCTACAGTTCTAGACATATGAACATTTGTTTGAATTACAATGATATAGCTCAATTTTGTCAAAGTATTTATGTGGAGTGCCCACTGGAAGCTAGAGTGCTACATTCCAGAACTCCACAGCAGTGAATAAAGTGTCTTTGTGGAGGATCTGTTCTTTAAGCTTATAATCAGAAATGCAAAGATCTCTGCTGACAAGAATTGCTTCCAGCATTACAAAAACTCATGCAAGCATGCACACACACACACGCACACACACACACACACACACACACACACACACACACACACACACACACACACACACACACACACACACACACACACTAGGGTTGCCACCTTTCTACTGTGCCATTTCCTGACAAACAAGCCCAGTCCCATGCCCAATCAAGCCACACCCATTCCCTTTAATAGCCACACCCCTTTACTCTAGCACCCTTCAGCACAAGTCTTTAATATCACATACAGTTACCAATAAGAAGAAAAATGTGCACCGAGTCAAAAGTAAATTAAAAAAAAAACTTTATTTAGCAATACTTCATTCAAAGGTTCACTACATACAACAGTACATCACACACGAGCATGGGAAAACTAAGTCAAGTCTAATATCACAGGTAGTACTAAATGGAAATACAATTACTTAGATATTAAAAACACCAGTTCATTCAAAGCAGTACATTAAGGGTTCACCACACACAATAGTAAAAGAAAAGCAACTGTTTAAAGTATCTTCACAGTTTTGCTAGAAATCATTGCTTATACTTGAAGCTATATTTGGCATTTGATCTAGCAGCCTCAAGTAATACAGTTCTACAGTCCAAGCATCCTATACAAATCATGTAGTCATATATTCACTGTAACATCAAATGAACTAAGCCTTGGTATAGACGGTATACCCTAGAAAACACAGATAAAGGTAAACAGTGCTGATGACAAGCTAGATAAAAAGCTACATTTAAGCCTCACTACAATACGAAGACTATACACCCTAGACATAGACACCCTAGGAAGAAAAACACAGGTCAAGGTAAACATCACAGTGATGACAGACTAGAAAAGACAGATCGACAGTCCAAGCATCCTATACAAATCATGTAGTCATTATATATTCACTGTAACCAAGTCCAAAACCAGATGAAATATTTAAAACATTGCAGTAAAAACAGCTTTGGTATACCCTATAAAATGCAGATCAAGGTAAACATAGCAGTGATGACTAGAGAAATGATAGTTCTACAATCATAGCTCTACAATCATAGCAAGAACCCTATATAACTCCGTCAGTATACAATCAATCAAAGTGCACCCACATGAAAAATAATAAATCAAAGTGCACCCACATGAAAAATAGTTACACTAACTGCAGTTAAAAACAGCCAAACAAACCCTTCCTATATATATTTGCAGACAGTATACTACAAACTACAGATAAAGAATAAGGTAGATGTGGTGATTACAAACTAGAAATTGTTCTAGTTAATAATCACCACATGTTGAACATCTAGATACAGTTACACACATTTTGTCACCATCAATGAATGAGATAGTGCCAGCACAGCTAGTGAATTAATATAAATTTAATATTTAAAAAATTCACTAGTAGCTGTGCTGGCAGTATTTCATTCCCCTTGTCACACTAATCTTTGAAAATCTACCTTAATTCCAAAGAATTCATCCATTAAAAAAATTCCACTTACCTCCAGGAAAAACAGCAGCAGGGCTCCTTAAACAAGCTCTCAGCCAGAAGAGAACAGGCAGCTAACAAAGGGCCAGCAAGCAGGCAGGGGAACACAACACCACCCAGTCGGCCAGTCCACAGCACCTCTCCAGGGCAAGACTCCAGCAAGCAAGGCAAGCAGCAGGGCTAGGGCAATCCTTCCAGGCTCCAGGCAGGGCAAGACTCCAGCAAGCAAGGCAAGCAGCAGGGCTAGGGCAATCCTTCCAGGCTCCTCCAGGCAGCAGCAGCAAATGAAACCAGCACACCACACCAGGCAATCCACTGAAGACGTCCCGAACAGCCGAACCAGCAAGAAATTTCAGACCTTACGTACCGACCTTGTACTGACAGTAAAAGGTAAAAGTATAGCTGGAGCACCACTTTTTATCCTCTAATTTTCGCGGGCTTTGCGGGGATTTGACTTGCAAATGTAAGTGTTGATTGGCTGCTTGCTGCATGAGCCTCTTCTGCAGCAAGCAGCCAATCATCAGAGAGTCCAAGACGGCAATGTCATATTTTTTTTTTTGTCGTACAGACGCGCTGACGTCGTACAACTTATTTCCAGACTCCAAGAGCGAGAACCGGAGAACCGGAGTGCCCTATTGATTTCCGGGCACTCCGGAAAAAAAACGGAGGGGTGGCAACGCTAACACACGTACGCACGCATGCACACACACACACACACACACACACACACACACACACACACGCACGCACGCACGCACACGCACGCACACACACACACACACACACATACACTGTCATACATCACACATATGTACAGAAACACACACACACACACACACACACACACACACACACACACACACACACACACACACACACACACACACACACACACACACACACCTTTTTCAAGCAGAATGGTAAATATTTCTAGATAACTAACTCCTAAGTGAAAAGATGGGAGCAAAGTGATACATTTTAAAAGCCTTTGTTACATTAGTGTCAAAAGGGAAGATTGCATCTGTAACTGATAGAACAAAATATATAACTGGCAAGCCTGACCTGCTTAACCTAATTGTATGAGTTGAGAATCACATATAAGTTGGAGCAGAACAAGTTACAAAGATGTTTTCATGTTTCCCAATGAAATTGTGATTGTTTGTAATCTAAGGATGTTAAGTTGTTCAGTCATAACATTCATAAACCAGAACATTTAGTTGTTAGTGAAATGCAGTACATCAGAATAGCCTCAGGACAAGTAAAATCTTTTCACACAGCAAGCTCCACAGACATGTTGGACTGCTATAGACAAATGCAAAGTGAAATGAAAGTGACACTTGTTATTTGGATCTGTTACTCTGTATTTAACCAGAATAGGAACCTTAAGCAACCCTTAAGGATTTGCACATCCATCATTTGAAATGACAGTATGATTTAAATACAATACATGTACAGTAGCATGCTAACATAAATATGTAACTAAATACAGAGATCTTCAATTATATACATATCATAATATCCAATAAGAGAAGTCAACAATGAAACATTTCATCTCCCATGTGCTAAAGTTACTGTACATTTATATACTTTATCTTTGCATAGAATTAAGTTTTAATTATGCATGTAATCTTTTGTCTTCTTCTGTCTTCATTTTAACAACTGGTATTTGCCTTTGACTGACCTGTGACATTCCTGAAAATGATCACTGGTCATAATGTGCACTTACTGGCTTTCTAAAAGTAAAATAAATAAGTTAGTAACTAAACAAATGACTTAACTGTGAAAACATGAACTGGAAAGGATTGCAACAAAACAGAACACAATTGCTGTGAAGGGTGGAAGGATCTGACAAGTATTACTGCCTTATTATGTTAATTTCTCCATCTGTGTATTTGTCTCAAAACCATTACACTGTATACTATAACATTATTTCAATAATATTAATAATGTTTTGGAGTATGTGTGAGGATAAGTATTGTACCCTGAAGTAATATAAAGAATGTTTTGGCTTGTATATGAGGATTAGTACCATATCCTGCAGTAATAATACTTTGAAAGTTTTGGGGTATTTCTGATGATGAATACTATACTTGGAAGTAATATTGGGAATGATATGGAATATTCTGAGGATGAGTACCATGCCTAGAGTAATATTAAGAATGTTTTGGAGTATGTGTGTGGTTAGTATCATACTCTAGATTAATACAAAATATTTTGGAGTGAGTGTGAGGTTAGTACCATACCTTTCAGTAATTCTATGAATGTTTTGGAATATTTCTGATGATGAATACCATACCCCAGAGTAGTATTGTGTTGTAATAATACTATGAATGTTGGGAGTATTTCTGATGATAGATACCATATCCTGGAGTAGTATTGGGAATGACATGGAATATGTTTGAGGATGAGTATCAGGACTGAAGTAGTACTGAGGATTAGTATCATACCCTGAAATAATATAAAGAATGTTTAGGATCAATTGTGATGATTAGTACCATACCATACCTGTGAGTAGTATTAGGAGTGATATGGAAAATGTTTGAGGATGAGTATCATATCCTAAAGTAATATAAGAAATGTATAATAATATGTGTGGTGATTGGCTCCATAATTTGTAGTAATACTATTACTATTGTTCAACAGCTTAGCACAAGAAATCTATGACAAAAGCTCAAAAATAGGGACAGATTTTAAGTATTGCTCTTATAAATTTAGACATTTGCTAGAATAACAGGATTTGTGTTAGCATGCATTTAACGAAGTCTGAAACTCAAACGTATGTCATTACTTAGTGACTTCAGTCCTAAGAGATTTGCCAGAAAACACACATTTGAGGAGTGCCATGCCTAGAGTACTATTAAGAATAATTTGGATTATGTGTGAGGATTAGTACCATACCCTGGAGTAATAATACAATTAATGTTTTGGAGTGTTTCTGATGATGACTACCATACCCTAGAACGGTAATGGGAATGATATAGAATGTGTATTTATAATGTTTGGAGTATGGCTGAGGATTAATACTATACCCTGGAGTAGTATTGAGAATAATATGGAATATGTTCAAGGATGAGTATCATGCCTGGAATAATATCAAGGATGTTTTGGACTATGTGTGAGGTTAGTATCATATCCTGGAGTAATATGAAGAATGTTTTGGACTGTGTGTAAGGATTAGTACCATGCCCTGAATGTACTATGAATGTTTTGGAGTATTTCTGATGAAGAATACCGTACCACGGAGAAGTATTGAGAATGATATGGAATATGTCTGAGGATGAGTGCCTTGCCAGAAATAATACTAGGAAAGCTTTAGAGCATGTTTGATGACGACTTCCATAACTTGCAGTAATATAAAGAATGTTCTGGGGTATGTTTGAGGATGAAACTCATATTCAGGAAATCCTGTAAATTTGTACTTCCTTAATCAAGGACCTCCCAGCTCCAAGTTTGTTTTTCTGTCTCTGGAAAAGCATCTGAGTTGAAAAGATTCCTCCTTTAAAGACTTCCTGATAAATGTGACTACCTAGTCAAAGACCAAACTCCTGCTTCTGTTTTATTCCTTTCCAGAATTCCAGCGATCTAATTACATAATCATAGGTGAATGCTACATAATCAATCTGAAGACCATTATACACCTAGCTAATAACTAAAACGTGACCAAATGTGAAAATGAAACCCTGTACCTTGTATTTGTGTGTTAAACACCTTAACCATTATACCATCTCCCAAACAATTAAGTCACTTAGCAATTTAATTCTGCTTCACTGTATTCAAATTCTAGAAACAATGCTGTAAACCCTTACCTTCATTTGCAATCTTGTTTTAAAATGAGTGGAGAATCCATCATTTGCACGCAACATCCTACTGCTTCTTGTATAGACTTTGTAGTTATTTGTCATTTAATTTGGTAATTGCCATGTAACATTGAAGATGACATCCATCGATCTTCTAATTTTCCAGACAACGTGCCATCATTTCACATTATCAATTTCTTATGTCATTTTGGACCTCAACTCACACTTAATGTTTTGTGTTTGCCAATATAAGAGTAAATGCCGGAAACAAGCTTATATTAAAGTGGATCAAAGACATCTGGAATAATGGCAAAAAGGTGAAGTGAAGTTCTGCAGGATGGCAGTTTACAACAATGAAACCAGTTACTGGATGCTGAGCATATCAGATTTTAAACCAGTATTGGAAACAAAGGCTTTTGATACAAATTTCAGGAGTTGCAAGTTGTTTGGGAATATAGATGCATAGATTCATAAACTGTTACAAGGCTAACCACCCAAGGGGCTTTTTAAGGTTATCCAAGTTTTCCCGAAAGAATAATAATGTCCTACATCATTATATGTACTTATATATGTACATATGCTGAATCAGAAATATGCAACTAAAACAGCAACTGAAAGGGTGACTGAAATGGGATCATTATATGTACTTATATATGTACATATGCTGAATCAGAAATATGCAACTAAAACAGCAACTGAAAGGGTGACTGAAATGGGATCATTATATGTACTTATATATGTACATATGCTGAATCAGAAATATGCAACTGAAAGGGTGACTGAAATGGGATCATTATATGTACTTATATATGTACATATGCTGAATCAGAAATATGCAACTGAAAGGGTGACTGAAATGGGATCATTATATGTACTTATATATGTACATATGCTGAATCAGAAATATGCAACTAAAACAGCAATTGAAAGGGTGACTGAAATGGGATGAGGAATTTAACAAAGCTTTGTCTTGAAGTATCCATGCAGTCAGGATTTATGCAGTTATTTATGGTGCTAAAGTAAATAGTGGGACCAGTGGAAAAAAATCAGTGCAGCTATTTACAACAACTTGGATTGCTAGACATTGACATCCACAGAGTATCAACAACATTTTTGAGCATTTTTATTTAAAAAAATCCATAGAATGTAAGAAAAACAGTAAGAAAAAGCTTACAAATTAATAGAAAATGAGATACATTAGGGAGAAGATGCCAACATCCCAACCTCAAGACGTAAACAAGTACACATTGGGTAACTACTTAGAAAATTTCTCAAAACAGTCAACCATCTTTTTTAAACATCTTGAGACAATCCTAAATGTTTTTTGCCTTTAATCATTCAGAAATGTCTTTATTGTATTAATAACATTATTTTTTATTTATTTTATTTTTATTTACATTTGTTGACCGGGAGAGTCCGACTGGATGCAGGTCCATTTTCAGTGGAGGCCCGGGGACAAAAGCTCCCACATTTAGTGTTACTGACATATACAGTTAGAGAAAAATTGCATTTAAAAATTATAGGCATTGAACTGGCTGTAGGACATAATACAAGATAAAACATAGTTTTAAAACAGCTGTAGAACTTAATACAGGTTTAAAACATAGTGACAGATGTTGAACATAGTTACAGATGTATAACATAATTCTTTAGTGGACACCTGAATCAGTTTGTTATTGTGGTACATAACAGGCAGTTACACTTGTAGCTACAAAACGTTCTTACTATATGGTAGGTAGCTAGATTTGAGAGCAACCAAGCTAGCTAGAAATAAGGTAGTTAGTGGGGTGCAGAGAGAAGTAGTGGGTGGGTGTAGTGGGTGATTTTAGAGGGGGGGGGTGTTGCAAGGGCATAACCAGCATGTTTATAATTGTGCTTTTAGTAAAGATTTGAAGTGGGTGGCAGAAGTCGAAGAGTTAATTGAGGGTGGGAGAGAGTTCCATAATTTGGCTATAGCGCAGGAGAACAGTGCTTCTCCAGCAGAGTTATTGGGTCTTGTGACCTGTAGGAGGTTTTTGTTGCTGGACCTTAGTGATCTGATGGTAAGATAGGGTTGGAGTAAATTATGGAGGGATGGGACTTTTAGTGGATGGTTTACTAGTTTGTGGGTGAGTGCGAGTTGGTACCATTGAAGGAGGTGGGGGAGCTCTAGCCAGCCTGGTTCTGCCAGTGCAAGTCAGTGGTGACAATGGTAGGAAGCCCCTGTGGCAAATTTGGCAATTTTATTGTAGCAGGTTTCAAGCTTATTTAGGTCGCATTGTCTTAGGCTAGTATATATTGGAGAGGCATAAAGTAGGGTGGAGATAAGGTGAGAATTTGCTACTGAAATCTTTGCAGCTTTGGTAAGTAGTTGCTAATTTCTATATAACGCTCCTATTTTTTTGTGCACTTTTTTAATGGTCATGGATATATGAATATCAAAGTTCAGTTTGTTGTCTATTTCGACTCCTAGCAACTTGGTGTGTTCTGTCGGATAGATAGTGGTGTTGTCTTTTGTTGTGATGTTAAAGTGAGATGTGTCTTGGGTAGGTTTGGTGGGTTGGAAGATTAGTAATTTAGTTTTGTTTGGGTTGAGTATTAATTAGGCATGGGATAACCAAGTTTCAACAGAGGAAAATGCATTCTGTGTGACTATTTGCAGTTCGGGTAGGGAGTGGGCTGAGCAGATGATGGTTGAGTCATCTGCATATTGTATGAGTGTGCCATGTGTGGTGTCAGAGACTAGATTATTGGTAAAAATAGAGAAGAGTAGGGGTCCAAGGATGGACCCTTGGGGAACCCCTATGGCAACAGGTAGTTGGGGGGATAGGTCATCATGCCATACAACAGATTGCTGGCGGTCAGAGAGGTAACTTTGAAACCAGTTGGTGACTGATTGAGAGAAGGATAGGTTTTTGAAAAGAGAGATGAGTTGTTTGTGTGGTACCATGTCGAAGGCTTTAGAAAGTTCTAGGAAAGTAGCTGAAGAGAGATAACCAGCATTTTTATGTTGTAGGATAGTGTTAGTGAAAGAGAGTAAGACAGTGGTGGTGCTATGGTTTTGTCAGAAACCATGTTAGGTGTTGAAGAGGAGGTTGTTAGCAAGGAAGTGATCTGAGACCTGAGAATGGATGCATCTCTCTAGTATTTTGGAGAGTGGAGAGAGAATAGCTATGGGGCGGTAATTGGTTAGCTCTGTGGGGGGGGGGGGGCACCTTTGTGGAGTGGAATTATGTGTGATACTTTCCATAGTGTAGGAACATAACTTTCTGACAGAGATCTGTTAATCAAGATAGATTCTGGGTAGGCTAGAGTGTCAGCTGCGAGTTGTAGGTATTCACTTGGGAGGTTGTCTGCTGCTAATTTGGTGGGTTTAAGTTTAGTCAACAGTTGTTTTACTCTGGAGATAAGAACAGGAGAGAAC
Organism: Protopterus annectens; assembly: GCF_019279795.1. Classification (NCBI taxonomy): domain Eukaryota; kingdom Metazoa; phylum Chordata; order Ceratodontiformes; family Protopteridae; genus Protopterus; species Protopterus annectens. Next base: position 603,885,808 of record NC_056739.1, on the reverse strand, counting down.
GAGAAGCTAGTGGGGAGATTGTTAGTTGAAGTTGAAGGAGTGGGTTTGAGGGGGGGGGTTGTGTTGTCTAGCTAGTGATAGTACGGTTTGTGTGAAATGTGTGTTGAAAGAGGTAGCAATATTTTCATAGGAGTGAGTGATGTTAGGAGTAGGGGTACTTACTTTACCTGGGTGGAGGATGGAGTTTATTGAGGACCAGAATTGTTTGGAGTTATGTTGGGAAGAGGTAAGGGCAGAGTGGTAGTATTGGATTTTGTCTTGATTTATTAGCTTTTTGACTCTGTTAAATAGTTCTTGAAATTTCTGTCTAGTAGATGGTGCTTTGGTTTTGTGCCAGTGATCCCATGCTTTATCCCTGTTTTTCATTTCTGACTTAGTGGTTTTCTGTAGCCATGGGGATGGTTGGGCTCTGGTTTGGGAATGTCTTATGGGGGCGTGGTAATTAAAGATGCCTAGGAAGGTATTATTAAAGTAGTCAACTGCGTCATCAAGACTGAGGTATTTTAGAGGTTGCCAGTTACATTCTTTAAGGGATGAACTGAATGAGAGAGGGTTGAAGTTTACTTTTTTGCCTATTTGATGGTAGATGACAGGTTTCACTTGGTATAGGTGTTTTTTTGAGTAGGAATGTTGGGGAGTGATCACTGAGGCTGTCTGATAGGCAGCCTGCTATATATGACTGGGGGCTCTTATTGACTAGTAGCCAATCCAGGGTAGTGTGTTTGTTGGAGTTCTTATTTATCTTAGAAGGAGACTGAACTAGTTGGGTGAAGCCATGAAGGTTTACAAGATGGGTTGGGTGGTTGCTAGAACAGGCATGCCAGTCAGTGTTGAAGTCTCCTAGAATTAAAGTTTCTTGGGGTAGGTGGTGGGTAGTCCAGCTGAGGAAGTTTTCAAGTGGAGGGATGTTTTGGCCAGGTGGGAAGTAGCAACCTATTATGTTTAGGGTTTTATTTTGGTTTATTTTAAGTTTGGTGTATATTATTTCTTCCTTACCTGTTTGGGGAGCTGTTAAGTTTAAGATCTGGATGTTTAGATGCTGTTTAAATATTATAGCTATACCACCTCCTTTCTTGTTAAGTCGGTCTAGTCTTAGTATGTTGTAACCGGTAGGGAGGATTTGCTCATTGGTAATGTGTGGTTTCAACCATGTTTCAATAAGGATCACTATATCAGGGGAGTACAAGTCTATGGTGGCATGGAGCTCATGCACCTTGTTGGATATACTTCTAATATTTAGGCTTAGCAGAAGGAGGTCATTTGCTTTTCTATTGGCTGTGATTTGGGAGAAGTTGTGGTTCTTCGTCTGATTATGAGGGGTGGGGTTGGAGTTTGAGGGGCCAGGATTGGGATGGATGTCTCCACTGAGTGCTAGGTTAGATATGGATGAGATTATTAGTTTTATCAATTTTTGAATATGCTTGGTTATTATAGAAGTCTTATGATTGTGTTTTGTGAGTAATAGGTATGGTGGTAGGGTTGTTATGTTAAAGTATGCGGGTGAGTTTGGTTTAGGTATTGTGGTTGGTAGAATATGTGGAGGGTGCAAAGGGAAGGTTTTTGAGCTGGTGATAGAGTAGTAGAGTAGGGGTGAGATATGAGTGGTGGTGAGTGTTGTAGTACAGTGGTAGTGGTTGAGTGGGGGAATGGTGGAGGTTTGGTAAGATGTGATGTATGTGAGGAGTGTGCATGCAGTGAGTATAGGTATGGTGTGCATGTACATGTTAGCAGAACAGGAGGGATAGTAGTGGGAAGCTGGAGGAGGTAGTGTTGATGTAGTGCTGTGGTAGGCTGTTGGAAAGATGGGAGTAGTTATTAATTACCAATAAATGTCGGACCACTGGCGGCAGGTGAGAATTGGAGGCAGAGAGGGGAGCTAATACTAAATGTTAGCATTTTGAATATCAATATGTGATTAACAGTTCTTCAAACAGGGAAACCATTTTGGGTATTTCTCAAGGAGGTTAATAATATGGTGAACATTTCATCATCTTGGTTTGAAGTGCAGAGACTCAATGAGGTCAAATATTTGCTTACAAGTAACATGTAACTATGAGCTAAATGTATTTATTTATTGACATGTGATTACCAGAAAAACTCCAGATTATTACAAAACATTTTAATAACAATAATTTTACAAATAATAAAGGGCTATAAAACCACCAAACATTGTGATTGATAAATGGAATACTACAACAGCAATCTTTTTTCTTTCATCAAAATCAGAGGATATGATTCTAGATATTATAAGTGCAATAGGTAATTCTTATTTTGAACCAGGCTATACATGTGATAGTGCTGTCAGCATTGCAAATTTTTATTTCTTCTTAACAAACAAAAAGGGAAGTCAAATCTAAATATAAACTGCTTCCAGATAATGAAAGATTGAGAGATAAAACAGCAGAGTTAGACTGACGAGAACTTCATACACATAATGTCAGATTATGAGTACCTAACTCATTAACACCTCTTAGCTGTGGAATGTCACACGTCTAGCAGCCTATTACACATCCTTATATCTAAGAGCGCTTTCTGTAATATCAAGCTAAAATGCACAAGTCAAACAAATGTAAACATCTTCAAGACAGTAAATGTTTAGAAGTGCAAACAGTATTAACTATAAAATGTTTTCTATACCATAGTAATAATGAGTGCATTCAAAGTCTCTGCAACAATATTGTAAAGTAATATAATGTACACAAAACCATACTTATATGCCAGCCTTGCTGTATCACACTTTGAAAAAAAATGTATATACTTTTCTGAGTATTGGTCTTTGATAAAGTCATTGTTGCTTTATGAACTACTTTTTTTCTGTTTGAAAAGATATTTGACTTCCCTTGATTGATTCACGGAATATTTATATAAGAATTCACAACTTTGGAAAACTTTTCTTCAAATATGATTTCTAAGGTATTAGTTTCTTGGATCAATTTGTATATAAGAGGACTGAAATAAACTGACAACTAATGGCAATCAATAGAAAACATACCAGCAGCAAGTTGCTCTTAATTTCATGCCAAACTGCTTGGTGTCACCATTGATAGCAGCCTGAGATTTGACAAACACATAGCACTAACGATTAAAAAGAACCACATCAAACTAGGCTCACTGTACAAAGCTAAGCTATTCCTTACCATCTCTACCATGCAAGCAATTGCCAGAACACACCTTCTCTCTTCCTTACTGTATGCTTCCCCTATCTTCACTAACCTATAAAAACAGATGTAGTCAGACTTGAAGCTTGCTATCACAAAAGTGCCAAATTTGCCACAAACCTACCACATACATCTCCTCACTTTACAGCCCATCACCAACTAAAATGGCTAGAATTACCTAACCTTGTATCCCTCCCTCAGATTACAACTGCCCATACAATCATTTACCAACTTGATAAATGTCCAGCACTCCAACATATTGTTCAGCCATACTCAAACAATAGAACTCTATGATCTACTGACAAATTCCTGCTAAAAGTCATTAAACCAAATAAGAGTTTTGGCAGTTCTCTATACTCTAATATGGTCTTCAAAGTCTGGAACTCTATCCCCCAGCACATCATTAACATTAGAAAGAATCTTTCCTTTTTCCAGGGATTGTGTGATCTCAGATTTCATATATATAATTAGCAGGGGATGTGGGAGGTGCAAAGAATCTTTCCTTTTTCCAGGGATTGTGTGATCTCAGATTTCATATATATAATTAGCAGGGGGTGTGGGAGGTGCAAGGGGTTTGCTCCCCTGCAAAAGCACTTGCTGTTGGTTTAGTCCACTCTGGTATAACTATGGCAGTATGCACAGAATGTGTTGATATTTGTTCATTCAGTGTCCAACACCCATACGTACATCTGTTTAATCAATCACATTTGGTCGACAAGTGTGATAGCTTGACAATGCCCAGGTAGTGGAATATTCCCTTTCCACAGGGATTTATGCAATCTCAAAGTTAGTGTATATATTAGCGAGGGGATGTGTGTGGCGCATGGTGTGCTTACCTTCCTGCAAAAAATGATGTTATTTGTTTTTTTGTTTTTAAAATTTGCATGCACCTAGGTTCTTTCTCAGTGCATATGTGGTAAAGTGTTGACATTTGTGTTGCTGATGTATTGCAGTCAACATTCTTGTCATTGACCTTGTTGACTTGTTGACCAGAATAAGTATACCCATCTGTAGCTAAACAGATAAATACAAACAGACACACACACATGCGCACACACACACACACACACACACACACACACACACACACACACACACACACATGCGCACACACACACACACACACACACACACACACACACACACACACACACACACACATGCGTGCACACACACACACACACACACACACACACACACACACACACACACACACACACACACACACACACACAAACACACACACACACACACATATATATATATATATATATATATATATATATATATATATATATATATATATATATATATATAGGTTCATAGGTAGATACTAGGCTATTGGCCATAGGGCCTATATAAGCCTAGCCAAACGGTACCCCGGCTTTTGCCACCCAAGAAAATTATTTTCCTGTGCCCCTGTGAAGCAGAGCCACAGAAGTGTTCCCCGGGGTGAATTTCCTATCTCCCATCCAATCATCAAGCTTTTTCTTGAAGAGTGCTAATAAGGAGCTTTGTTTGACATAGATAGGTAGTTTGTTCCAGAGTATGGGAAGTCTCTTGGACAGGAATCTATCCCTTCAGCATGTTCTGTTTATTGTGTTGACAAGCTTTAGGTCCCTAGAGTGTGTATCTCGGAGGGACTGGGATTTCTTTAAGTGGAGCATATATGCACACATGCACATATATACATACACACACACACACACACACACACACACACACACACACACACACACACACACACGCATGCATATATATATATATATATATATATATATATATATATATATATATATATGTTTATATGTATACACACACACAGACACACACACACACACACACACACACACACACACACACACACACACACACACACACACACACACACACACACACACACACACACACACACACACACACACACACACACACACACACACACACACACACACACACACATCACAGTAAAGGCCCATACCATTTGAGCTTCCAGGAAATGAATCCAGAGGGTACTCATAGCAGTTGGAAAGAGGGGTGCATCCCAGATGAGAGGAGAATAAGCATTCTATTGACGGTGTACAAAAACAAATAGATAATTCACAACTGTGGGCAGTATACAGGTAGAAAATAGGCTGGTAGATGAGCAGTTTGGATTCAGATAAGGATGCAACAAAACTGACTAGATATTTGCAGCGAGTCAGATACTTGAGAAGTATCCATAGGTGAGAAAAGAGTCCAACTGGGCAATCATAAACTTAGAGAAAGTATAAGACAAGAAAGCTGATCTGAGCAGCCCTTTAGTGGTCTGAAGACTCAGAAATGTTGGTAGAATTAGTGCAAGTTATGTACAAGGACCCAATGACATAGGGATATATAGTGCTCTGACTTGCAAAATGGTTTCCAGTGAGAGTGGGTGTGCATCAGGATTCAGTTCTGCTCACTGTTGTTGGGCTACATCAGCAAGCAGGTTTGATGGGACAGATCAATAAAGCTGCTGTATGCAAACGATGTAACATTATAGGCAGACTCTGAAAAATAACTTCATCAAATGATAGGGAAATGGCATGCAAAACTGAAGACACACAGGATGAAACTAAGTACAAAAAAGGCAGTTGTAATGGCAACAAATGGGGAAATCAGATGAAGCTGGTAAATGAGATGGGGAAATACTTGGAAAAAGTATCTGGGAGGAGTCGTTGAGGAGAAGGGAAATCTGAATGAGGAGGTCAAAGCTAGACTCATAAAGGTCATAGCCATACCTCTCAACCTCTTAGCCCATGAAATCTAGACAAAATCAAAAATAATGGGGGGAGGGGGATGGCCAAAAAATAGGGACAGATTTTAAATATTGCTCTTACAAACTTAGAAAGTTAATAGAATAAAAGGTTTTGCATTACCATAAATTTTCTGAAGGATATGAAGTCTGAATTTCAAATGTCTGTCATTATTTAGCATCTTCCATACTCAGTAATTTTCCAGAAAACCACAAATTTTATAAGGAACAAAGGAAAAACATCAGACAAAAATTGTGATATTCTGAGAAAATCCAGACAACCTCATGTAAAAAAATGGGAGGAAGGTGGGTTATGATGACGTTGTTCAACAGCTTAGCACATGAAATCTAGGCAAAGCCTAAACTTATCAGGGGACAAAGGCCCAAAAATAGTGACAGATTTTAAGTATTGCTCTTATAAACTTAGAAATTTGCTAGAATAACAGGATATGTATTCCCATGCATTTAATGAAGTCTGAAACTCAAATGTACTGTATGTCATTACTTAGTGGCTTCACTCCTAAGAGATTTGCCAAAAATCACACATTTTATTAGGAACGGTCGAAAAATATGAAACAAAGCTCTGGTCATTCTGCAAAAATCTGGAAAGTAGAGAGGTATGCTCATAGTATGAATAACAGAGAGGTCATTGTTAAGTTTAGGTGTTGCAATTGTACTAGTTTCTAGTCTTTGATGTGCACCACAGCTAATATCATACATTTTGTATGGTATTAATGCAACTTTTTTTATATTAGGAATACTTTGGGGACCCTGAGGAAAAAAAGTTGAAGGCAAAGTTATGATATCAAAAGAGAGCAGTAGTACCACTTTGTATAAACATGTTTCATTAAATGTATCTGCTGATTTTTTTCAAGTTTATGGGCATTAATGTATTAAATTGTGTTACTGATGGTGGTGACATGCACATTGAATTATAGTATCAAGAAGCTAAATGTCAGAATATTTTTTCTGTGCATGTCAGACCTGGTTTATGTGAACAAACCTCATTGTTTCCTGTTTAAAAAGAAAATTGGTTGATTAAATGAGCTTCATAATTTTATTTGTTGACCGGGAAAGCAAACTGATCTAAGAACTTTTCAACTAAAACTTGTGCCATCTGGCAATACAAAGAGTAACAGTATTATAATAATAATAATAATAATAATAATAATAATAATAATAATAATAATAATAATTTAATAGGATTTACAAAAAAGACTTGTGTAGTTGGAAAGCATGACTAAATCTATGACCAAAAACTCAAAAAAGTCACATCACAAAGCTGAAGAAAGATATTAATATAAGTAGCTAGAATAAATAAGGTAAGCACTTTCATTCTTTTTAATGAACACCAAGAATGCCTTTAGAACTAAATTTACAAAACAATCACTGTCGTTCAAAACAGTTGAATTAAGACTCATAATCATTGGCTGACACAAACTACAGCCCATGTGACACAGAAACACTCATTTAAAGATACAATATAAATAAATTAGTAATCAAATAATAACATAAACTAAAATTTATATTCTCTCTGACTTCAAGAGGCATTTAATATTGACCATCTCATTTAATCCAGGTAGTTTGTCTGCATTTAAAGAAATTTGCTAATAAACTTCTTAAATTCTTTACATTCTAGTTTAGTGTTAACATTACCATTTGATGTGATCTCTACATAATTGACTAAATAAAAAATACATTTCTTAAAATCAGCATGTTTGGCCAAAATGTTATTATAGTTTTTATAGCCAGATTATGAGCCTGCAGAAGTCATATCTTTGAATGACAATGTTAAAATTTTTAACTTTTTGTGTTATTGTAATTATCCTTGTTGGTCTCTTTAGCTACATGAGATCATATTTTTAATAATATGGCTTTGTTTTCCTTGGGGAAAAAAAAAATTCACTGCATTTGCAGAATGTCCAATGGGACAGTTCTGGTGGCTTTATTCACCAATTCTGATTTTTTTAGTTGAGCTTGTATATTACTCATGTGACAGCAGTCAAACCTATGTTACATAGTTCATGTCAGTATTTAGCTCCGTATATCATACAGACATCAATAGGGGGGATTTTCGATAGTAGGGGGGCCCCATATGGTACATGGATAACATATTGAAATACAGGATCCTTCCATGGCTACCATTTTGAACACTTCATTTAATTTTGCAAGAAGCAAATTGGATGGATTGGTAATAGCTGTAACAATGTGGTTATGCCCTTCAAAATATTGTCTTGTCATCCTTTTCTAGCTACTGGGTGTGCATGGTAAGCTGGGGGTAGGGGAGAAAGGGATACAGAAACAAACTATGATAGTCTGGCTTTCCATAAATAATGTCTGTACTAACAAGTGGATACATAGAGATCTATTTGTTGCATGCAATTTTTAAGACTTTTGCATCTGAGACTGACTTTGTGCTTTGGTATATGTTTGCACTAAAAGGAAAACTGCAGTTTTAGAGTTCTAAAATGTATTTCCATGTCAAGGAATAACCTTAATTGTGGCTATTAGTAATGCTGGTGGGTGTTTTTATTACCCTAGGACCTACTTCAAACCCATCTGTTTTGTGCACTACTGTTATAGAATGTACCGAGCCAAAAGCCTTCCTAAAGTATCAGCTGTACTCATCTACCACTCCCATCAGCAGGACTTTATACTGCATTTTCTAAATGTTCTTGGTATCTTTGTTTGCTGCTGAACTCCTGATTTCTTGGAGTGTGGCATAAACATTTGAAGATATATACATGGCTTATGCCTGATGATCATTAAGATAATGCAGTGTTATGGTAAATGCACTAATAACCTTATAAATGAATGGAATGCAGAAAGGGTGAAATGTTAAGACAGATTTCATTAAACATTGCATATAAACCTTATAATGTAGTATGTCTGAATTCATGTCTGAAGAGATTCTGCTGTGCAAACATCACCGTAATCTTCATGGAAACATTTAATCCTGTGTTATTCATATACTAATGCAGCTCTGTTACACTAATAAAACATAAACCTTCAGGGAAGTCTGAAAATATGACCTTTAAAGCTAAGATTTCAAGCATTGTGCATCTGAATACTAGAAATGTATTAACATTTTAAGGTGATATGTTGCTACAGCAAATATGCATAGTTTACTTTTCTGAGGGCTCTTTTCCCTCATGTCCATGAATTTTTGCAAGCAACCAACAGGGTCCTTTTCCTAATCAAGGCAGCATACACAGTTTTTGTGAGACAGCTTGAAAATATTTGACTCAAACTTCACACAGTTAACTTATAATCCTTGGTTGATAAAAGCTGCTTGTCCTGTATGAATGAAACATTGCAAAGTGAAGACTGAAGTAACTTGGAATGTTTTTTTTTCTAAACAGCATTGTTGACACAATTTACGCTATGCACCTAAATTAACATCAGGAAAAGTATGAAATTACCCCCAATTTTTGGTGTGCTATGCATAGAAAAAAGCAGGTACCCTCATGATATACATTACTTACTGCCATAATATTTTAGCACAAATAAGATTTCAAAAGGTGAATGATAATTTCAAGATAACATTCCCTGTAAAATGTGCATGCATTTCTACCAGGAAAATATATAGTCATCTGACTTTGTATACCTTACTAGCTGTATGTTTCACATGATATGTAGTTACAGTATGTTATACAGGAATTATTTTTACATATGCCCAATAATTTCAAATGGAAACATTGGAAAAGACTTGCATCACATTAATAAAATCACAGCACAGAATACTGCTGCATATGTCTACATGTAATAAAATGTACCAAACAAATGTGTAAAGTCTAACCTTGTCTATATCCAGACTCTCCAATTTAATCTTTAGAGTGTCATGCAAGCCTAAGAGTCTTGTTTCCAGTCATTTCATTATGAATTTGAGTTGTAATAAATACTTTATGCTATGCACATATAAATGATGCCATAAACTTCAATGCTTTATATAGCTGCTGATAATCTTTCTTAACAGAAATTTGCACAATGATCAACCTTAGATGATTATCATAAAAGAATTAGAATCTCTCATGCAGTCCCATTAGAAGTCATTGTATCAAAATGTATAACTATACAATATCATTCAATATTAACCTGGAATGTAGTGCTTGAAGACGCTGTCACACTACTACTGGAGGGAATTATAATGCCAAGCAGGACATGGACTAACTCAATCAGAAGGGAATTAGACTTACTTTTGTTGCTGTATGTAGGAATATTGAAAATGAAAAGTGTGAGTCTAAATATAAAAGTGGAATCTACAGTAACCTTGCTCAGAACAGCTCAATGCTGTGTAGTTTGTGTAGGGTCTATATCATGAGATCAACAGGTGAAAATGTCGAATCTCACTTGTTTGACACCAAAATGTCGAACTTCAAGTTTCCCTAATGGCCAAAACACCGATTTCTTTCCAATGGAAAGAAATCGGTTGGCCAAACACCAACACCACACTAAAACAAACATATTTAAGTGGGGGGCTTCACTCCCCCACACTCCCCAATGTAGGGGGCAATGTCCCCCACACTGTCCCAACTAAATATTCTAACTCCAAGACTGCACTACAGTCAGGGAAAGAGCAGGTGTCACAGAAGGGCCAACCGATTTCTTTCCGTTGGAAAGAAATAGGTGTTTTGGCCATTCGGGAAAGCTGGAATTCAACATTTTCACCTGTCATGATATAGACCCATTTGTGCAGACCACTCCATATTGTTTTAAGGAAGCTAGAGATCTTATAATGAAAAAAAAGCACAACAGTTAGATACTATATTTTATCAATACTATAACATTATTATTGTAATGCAGCTAAAAGGAAATCTGATATTTTCTGCTATCAATTCTTGATAAGTAGTAATTACAGAACTAATGAACTTTGAGCAGTAACGTATCGAAATGTTCACTCATATTTGTATATGTCCCAGGTCTAAGATAAATATCCAGGTCTAAAATAACCCAAAATATAGAATAAACTGACACTTCCAGAAACCTATGTTGTTTTGTCAGTCATCATACCTGCAAAAAAAAAATGACTTGCTTACAAACCCCTCTTATTGGATACTCTCCGCTTAGCCCAAATTTAATTTTTCCATAGTTGTCACAATATAGCTGTGTCTCTGGCTGTTCTGTCAGCTGTAGTTTGACACGTGTTTCAATCTCTTTTTTGGAAGCTTTTGCTAATGCATTGTCCATTTAAGTATGTCTGTGATTGCTATGTGGAACTTTGCATATTTCTACTACATTTACAAAAATAGACCAGAATCAGCAACTACAAAGTTTGTTATGGTAGTTTGATCACAATATTGCATAATTTCTTGCACATTTTTACAATTTGTGCAAATGTCCTGTTCTGTGATTTTCCAAGTTATTATTTGTACATGTATGGTTTTCTATTCGATTAAGGGTGTCTACTATAATTTTTAAAATAAGTATTTAATCTAGATTAATCACATGAAGTTGTCTTGTAGCAGTCATTTAGACTTTACCTGGACAACCCCCAGGTATTGGGATCATGTAGTGACAAAATATAACCTCAGCAGGAAGTTTTTTATCTGCTATTGGATGTCTTTTAATGTTATTTCACATTACTGTTAGGAGAATAAGGTGTTTGTCCACCAAGTATCCTTTGTATGCCTTCACCTTTCATAACTTCCATCTGAGATACTATTTTTGTAATATGTAGGTCCTGAAGGAATTTTAATTTTTGCACTAATCTGCATAAAATACAAGTTCTTTCTGTCTTCCTTCATTCCTTGCTTTATTTATTTCTTCCTTTAATATTGTCAGCAAGGTTAAATGCATTTAGCTAAAGGCTTCTTTATATGAAAGAAATGTGTCCAATGCAGTATAAACCTAAAGGTATTTTAAGAAGGATTCAGTATGCAGAGGCAAACAGGTTCTAAGATGTCTTTGAAATGGGAAATGTGCATTAGGAATCAAGACATGATTACATATTAAAACTAGACATCTTAAGATGCAGAAAAAGAATATTTCCGTTTCCAGCAAATCACACTAAGACCAATCCACAGTTAATGATTAAAAATGAAAAGAAGAAAGTAAACATCTGCTTTTATTATTATCTGCATCAGCTTAGAGGATGACAGCTCCAAAACATATTACTGGAAAGCAATGTAGCCATGGCACTGTAAGTAATTATCTATTCAGTTTGTGTAGTTGGCTAACTATTCCTAAAGCATAACAGATTTTTACAATGGTTTTCTTTTTAAATTTGCAAAATATGGTGAACTCTGGTCTTATTAATCACAGATTAAGCCTGTTTTTAAATTATTTAATTGGAATTTGGAGCTGAAAGACAGGTTACTATTTCCTAACAAATGCTTAACGAGTCCCTGTATGATATGATTGAAGATGAGACCCACCAACATCTTGTACATTCATAAAATTGCTCACAGTAGTAGCACTGTATTTTCACAGATAAGATATTAGTTGCATAAAGAATAAAGATCTTCTGCCATACAATGTGACACAGAAAATGATACTGCTTCATAAGCACTTGAAATGGATATTAATGGGAAAGAAGATATAAAAACACCCGAAGACAGCTTTACAGAGCATTAGTTTGTAGTTAGAATGAAGTATAGTGAAGGTCAAATGTGACTGGTATTTTTCTGGCCTTTTGGAAGAAACCTGAAGGGACATATGGTGATAGCACCACACAGAAGGGTTATTGTGATTACAACAATTCTGAGCCAGATGGAGTTTCATCAGTATGATGTCTATGACCCCAGAGACTTTTGCAGGTAGACACCACCATTGCTAATTTGTGACATGCAGGCAGCTCATTAGCAAAAGAGGCACATGTGTGGGCAAGAGTTTGATTAGCATTTTGGCTGCAAGAGGATGGGAGGATACGCAACTGATGCCAGCTTGACTTTCTCAGGAACAAGTTCTGAATTAATCTTACATCAGATGTGATTTCTAATGGTAGCTACAAGCTGTTTTGCAAGGTATGCACTCTTGGAGCACCACATAGTTAGGAGCCAATCAGAATGGAGTAGGAGGGAATGCATATCTGCACTCTGCATGGGTCTGATGCAGTCCACATGCATACTGCTAGTAAAAGAGGTTGACATAAAAAATGTAATATGTGTGCATACCTCTCAACCTCTTAGAGCAGAAAATCTGAACAAAGCCATAAATAATGGTGGGACAAAGGCCCCAAAATAGGGACAGTTTTTAAATATTGCTCATACAGACTTAGAAAATTGATAGAATATCAGGTTTTGCATTATCATGAATTTTCTGAAAGGTATGAAATCTAACATGCAAATGGCTGTCAATATTTTCTGACTTCAGTCCTCAGTGATTTGTCAATAATTTGCCAGAAAACCAAAATTTTATGAGGAAAAAACTAAAAATATTATGCAAAAATATGGACACTCTGCAAAAATCTAGACAGTTAAGAAGTATGTATATGTGTCATGTGTACTTAAGATGTTCTCAGATGTTCCCTGATAGTTCCCTATCAGTAAAGCATACATAGTTGCATAGCTGTCTGAGTCACTATTTTAATTCTTAGGACCAATGCATTATATCTCAGCCTGAAAATCCATTTATGCATCTACATACGACATCACTTTGTAGGGACACATTTGATGCATGCAAAGATGTAAATCATTAGTACAAGGAAATCTTGAAGTTTTACTCAAATATGGCTGGCATTTTGTTAATATATATATTTGTATGTAGACTTTAGTTGTTACATGCAAAATATTAACAAAAGAAATGACTCCATAATTATACACTCATTTAAGAGTTTCAGGTAAAAACATATTTCCTCTATTTGTTTTGAAGTTGTAATGGATAACATGCTTGCATGCCTGTGTGTGTGTGTGTGTGTGTGTGTGTGTGTGTGAGTATGTTTGTGTGTGCGTGTGTGTGCGTGTGTGTGTGTGTGTGTGTGTGTGTGTGTGTGTGAGAGTGTGTGTGCATGCGTGTGTGTGTGTGTGTGTGTGTGTGTGTGTGTGTGTGCGTGTGCGTGTGTGTGTGCGTGTGTGTGTGTGTGTGTGTGTGTGTGTGTGTGTGTGTGTATGTGTGTGTGTGAAAAGAGTCTTTAGAAATAGTGAATGCAAGTGCAAAGATGTAGCTAAGTTCGGGGGTTCCATGCATGCTCCCTAGGAGGCATAGTAAGGGATCTCTTTAGAATCTCAACATATGCAGGAGCGTATTTCAATATCCTCCCTTCCATCCTTCAAAACCACTCTGAAAGAAGAACTTCCTTGGCAAAAGCTGGCACTGTTCTTTCTCAATACTCAGACAAACTATATCCCCAAATGTGGACAAATACCTATTCATACCTTGTTTCCTTATTCCTTTCTTCACTCACTTCCTTACTTCTATCAATTTGTCTCCTCTGCCTTTCTCTCTAAATATACCATAAGCATGCTTTTCTCTCACTTTGTATTGAGATTCCTGTTTGTATTATACTAACTTACCTTTACTGTCTCTATAAACTGACTAAAATCTCTCTAACTATTAAATCATTGGCATATAACTTGTATCTACTTTTAACATTTGCTTTCATGTTATGTCTAATTTGGTATATTTTTTAAACTGTATTGGTTTTTTTTGTATTATTTTTAAAGACTGTAACATTATTATTCTTAAAATGTTTTGTTATACTTGGGAGCTTTTCTTCCTGGGCCTCCTCTGAAAATGGGCTCCTACCTAGTCAGATGTTTACAGTAATCAAATGCCAATAAATAAATATTTGGGTGGGTTTGGCATAATGATTAAGGTTTTCACCTCACAAACACAAAGTACAAGGTTTAATTCTGACCTTAGGTAATTTGTTAGTCTTAAAATGGCCCTTCAGGGCAGTTAGCCCTAGTATTCATCTACAAGCCTATGAACCTAAATGTGGGCTTCATGTTACAGGTGCATAAATGTGGGGTGAGAGTGTCCTGTTCATTGATAACAATGATAGAGAGGTTGACATCTAATGTGAATAAGAATGTGAACCTCTTGAAAATGGTTTCTGTTTTAGATAGCAGAAGTGGTTCAAAGTATATATATGGCACACTGCCTCAATGTGCCTGCTGCTAGCAGGCTGGCAACTGGTGGCAAAATGGAAGGGCTGTGATGTTTGTGGTGACAGAGATCTAAGATATGAAGGCAGAGGTCAGGTAGAAGCTATACTCAAAAAAGTGTAAAACACCATATGACTATACATGATACAGGGTTTCGTACAAGGGGAGAGTATATATCATGGCTTGCAGAGGGGTTATATGTAGCAACACAGTACAGACTCAAGTAGATTGTACAACAGATTGCCAGTTACAAAGTGCAACAGCAAGGTGTCAGGAACTATGTATCAGTACACTGTAACATGGAGCATCAGAGAAGAATACTAGAAGAATATATACTACAGTACAATATAACAGCATATTGTGCAGCAGAAATAAACATACTATGCAATACAGTTCAGCATAATGCAGAGCAATCTTGTATGACACAACACTAAATAATATTCAATACAGTACAATAATACATAGAGCAATATAACACTAACATTGCAAAGTTTACCAGAATGTGACAATAATCAGACTCAGCTGTCACAAAGAACAAGCTCAGGGGGCCACAAAATAATGCAATTCAGTACAAATTAGTAGCGCACAGCACAGTACACTATTCCCTTACAACAGGTAGCCCTGGTGGCTACAATTCAAATAGTCTTGGGAGGTAAAAAAACACCACTGTTATAACATGCATGGCAGATAAACAGCACAATGCAGTACTTTAATGTCAACTGTCTACTCAGTTAATAGAATATCCCATAGCTGGTATGTACCAAATGGAGCAACACTGAGTAACACAGTATAATAAAGCACAATATATCACACTATCTGTAACACAGTGCAGCTTTGTATTACAACTTTGCTGCCATAAATAATGGAGCAGTACAACCTACTAATAATGTATCAGATAATAGCTAGTAAATAATGAGGCAGTAGCCAGAACAAACACTATGGAATGGAATTTAGCTTATAAGTATACGAATGATTCATATAAAAATGGTATTTCCTTGAGGTCAAACTAGTATAAGATTTTTGGTCCACTGATTCAGGGTAGGGAACAAATGTGCCTCTGGCTACTATATGGTCTTGCATAAAGGTTCACATAGAGCAGCTATTCTCAAGGGTTAAGGGTTTGGTTTAGAGTCTTCTCTTGAAAAAATGCAGCATATATGCACAACATCAACGGCTCAACGGCAATGAACCCTTGGCCATACAATATGAAGAATGTAAAGCACACAACAGACACACAGACTGCTTGCTCAAATGGCGCAGAGGGGGTAAAACACGCCTCTGACACCATCCCAAATGATCTACATACTGTTAGTGGCAGGGTTGTTGGAGGATGAGAGTGAATGCCTGATGCTGCCTCACCCCTCCTGGTGGAGGATAGTGGCTTGGCTCTGTTGAGTATAATAAAATGATAATATCAAAAAATAAAAGTGCCAGAACGGATTTTTTTGTAGCAAAATTATTTCAGACATTACAATTGACAAAATGGATTTCTGTTATTCAGACAAAAAGTATGTTTATAGCAACTATATGCTGCAAGCTAGGTGAGGTGCATAGAACAGCTTTGTTATAGTTTGACCGTTCTTTTATCTGTTCCATGGCAGGTACAGTGTTGTATGTAGACCTGCATGAATGAAGTCATGAGAAAGCAAAGAGCATTGAAAAGACTTTTACAAAATATTATTTCATATAACAAGACTGTAATGGTCTGTCATGTTGTTAGTCCGTTTTAGACTATGGGAAATCATGTTAGTCTGGGCATGCTGTTATTCTAGTTTAAGGGTCCTGCTAATCTGTTCTGATAATAAAGTTTTCCTTCAAACTGCCTTATGTCTCAGTGAACTTAATGAAGATGGACAGTAAAAAAAGGAACCTCTTTTAACAGGTTCATTGCATTGACAACACCTGCAGGAGTGCAACTGTTTTGCCCAAACCAGGAAGCCTGATATGCACACTCTGTAAGATGTGTGCTGATTGGTCAGTAGACTTGTCATGCATGGTAGCATGCATGCACCTTCTGGTAGCAGTGATGGCACCTGGGGGAGGCAGGAATAAGTAGCACAGAAAAAAAATCCCAACTCTCCAAAGATAAGGCCACAGCACTCTTGGCACCTGACTCTTGCCTCCCAGAGGAAGAACAGTCCATTGGACTTTAATACCTGAGCTGAATTAAGAGGTCAATTGGGTGCTTGAGGGGAAGCCTTGATGGTCCTAGAGTGGGGCCCCCAAAAAAAAGAATAGGGACTCAGCTAATAGAAATGCACAGTGCTAACTGTCTTCCAGTAACTGACCACCTAGAACAGTGCAGTTTCCCATTCCTATTGGCACTGTTGACAATATGGAGTGCATGCTGACTGCTGAACTGTCACTGCAAGAAATATCAAATATATGTATAACCATGTTAGACTCTTAAGATATAGCATCTCTTCTGGTCTTTTCCCCAAATCATTTTGTGATACTAACTGAGATTTTCATAAAAACGTCCACTGTCAATAGGAAATTCCTAATGTTTTATTATTATTTTTCATAATGATGAGAATAATGCTCATATAACAGCACAGTTGGTTACATACAAGTTGTGGAACTTAGGTCATTGCTGATGTGGTCATTGACTGCATTAAGAATATTCTTGTTTAGATTTTAAAGGGTGGATACAATTATTACACAAAACTGTTTATGTTACTGAAGCTAAAATGAAACAATGAAACAAATAAATAATTGAGCAAACAAATAAAATAAAAAATAGAAAAATAAAAAGTCTCCAAAAGATACATCTCAAGCTGTCATAAGTGGATCAGACATAGTCAATTGGCACATGTTTTGGCACAAAAATATTGACTGAATTCAAAAAATAATATGTTATATAGTTGCAGTCAAAATAGCTTAACAGATCATAGGGCTGTGTGGTCTACCCCAATCTCAGCTAATTTTTCAATACTGACACTGCCGTGCAGCATAAACAAGGTGCTGCACTCTTGGATGAGCAGCAGTTTGGGTTAGATATTAAAGCCAGGTCCCATCTGCCTAAGTCAGTGACACTACAGATAGAAATAAATGATCCTATACACTTACCAAAAAAGTAGAGATTGTTTTATTTACATACTCCCTTATTTACACTTCTTTGCATTATTTATATATTCATATTCATAACATATTTTTTGGCATTTTTTCCATTTTTCTGAGCATTATAATATAATCCACACACAATCACACATACATACATACATACACACACACACACACACACACACACACACACACACACACACACACACATATACAATCAAATCTTCATCAATTCAGAAAAAAACCCCAAAAAAATCTGATTTTTTTTTAAGTCAATAAGTGTTCTTTAACATTTCTTTATCCCCTATTCATATTTCTACAGCCATGTTTTTATTCTACAATTATCCTTCTTATCTTCTTTTCCATAATCCTCAGAATGCTACAAACAATATTCTGTCCCATTTTTCAATTTCATATTTTTCTCATATTTTCTGTATATCATAACTATCATTGTATTTTTTAAGCCTTCTCATTTATATTCTATTTCAAAATGCCTTTAAAAATTGTTCATTCTTTTTTATATTCTAAAATACAATTTTTTGCTTCTTCCATATTGCATTTGTCACATTTTCTTCATTCCAATACCTTATATTTCATATTACTTTTAACTGAAACTTATTGAAAAGCATTCTCTACAGGAAAAATTTTCAAACCTTTTGCTTCTATTCTTTACACTATTATTTACATATTCCTTGAATTCCTTCCTAGGATACACCATCTAGTGCTTCTCCAAACTATTGCTATACCACAGTTTTCATCAATCTCATTCATTTTCACTTCTCAGAATTTTATTTTATTTTCATATTCTTTTTCCTCCATCTTTTCTTGTTTACCACTACTTTATCCTTCCTCATATTTCACTACCTTACATATAACATTTTTGTTAACATTTGCACCTCTGTTTTACCTTATTACCCAGAAAAAATGCATAGATGCGAAGCACACCATACAACTTTTTTTGCTTTAAAACTTCTTCTTTTTTGTTATATGTTAACCCTCTTTCCACTGGATTAAATTTTAATACCTAATTTAAACAAACAAAAAAATTCTAACATCTCTTTTTCCATCTTAGCTGGAAATATGCACATCACCAAAATCTGCAAGTTTTAAAATGTGTATATGTTTATAATATACACTTTTTTGTTAAATGATAGATTAAAACTTCTCAACCATGAAAGCATTTTTATGTCTTTCAGCATTATTTTCATTTTTTTTTGTTTTCAGATGATCACAATTACTGTACAATAAATCTCTTCATTTGTTATGCCTTTCTCTATCCATCTCTATCCATTCATTTTCTATTTTACAGAATATTCATTTCTTATTTCCATTCATCTGTTTATAAGATTCATAATGTAACCTATCTATTCTCGGTGCTGATTCTTTCCTTTTATTGTTTCCCATCCATACATCTAAGTTGCCTTTGAAAATGGACAGGGATAAATTTTGTTTGATGTGGATGTCTTGTAGCTCGAAACAATTTGTTGACTATTTAGAGAGTAGTACCAAATTCCTAAGGTTTAAAATGGAATATTCAGTAACAGCGATTAACTACTTGGATATAAGGCTAGAAAAGAGAGGGAAGGGTATAGAAACCTGTGTATATAAGAAACCAGTTCAAAAGAATAGATATACACAAAGGAATAGTATGTATGTATGGCCAGCATGTATTTAGGTGCATTGTAAAAAGTCAGTGTATAAGAGTAAATAGGCTGAATACTGGTGATGTAAAGAATAAAGAACAGATGGAAGAAATAGCAATGGAATTTATTGATCAGGGATATGAGACAGGTATGGTTTATGAAATTATGAATGAAGTTTTAGATAATAGGCAAGTTAATATGACCCCATTTTTTAGTTCTAAGTAAGGAATGCACTGGAATACAACAGGAAGACAAGAAAATAAGATATGTGTTGACTATTAATAATAGAACTAGAGATGTAGAAAGAATAATTAAAAAAAAAATAATATTCTGCTAACTGTCAACCAAAAGAAACCACACAGAAAACTAAGAAAAAGATGTTGGTAAGTCAGCTCCAAGGGCTAGGCACATGCAGGTACAAAAGTTCAGGTAACTGTAGGTTATAGTCCTATCCTACAGTTACCTGAACTTTTGTACCTGCATGTGCCTAGCCCTTGGAGCTGACTTACCAACATCTTTTTCTTAGTATTCTGCTAACTGTGCCAGAGATAAAACAGATAATTAATTAATGAATGACCTATGTTTGTATATAGGAATGAAAAGAATCCTAAGAGAAGATTATGTTACAAAGATTTACATGCGGGTAAAAATGAAGCTAATTTGAGGAAGGGTACATACCCCTGTTCAAATTGCAGCTGTTGTAGGGACATCTTAAGTGATATAAATTTTGTTCATCCTGGAACTAAAATAAAATATATATTTGATTGCTATGCTTGTTGCAACACCACTCAAATAATATATTTAGCCACCTGCACTCAATGTTTATGTTTCTCTATAGGAAAAAGTAGTAGACGGTTGAAAGACCATATTATAGAACATAAATCAGAGATAAAGAGAAGTGTAGAAAATAATGCTTTGGATAAACATATATTAGAAAAAGGTGTAAATCATTATTTTAAGGTTAGGGTCATTAACAAATTACAAAAAAATAGTAGCGGTGGTGATAGAAATAATAAGCTAGAAAATATAGCACTAGCATGGATTTTAAGATTAAATGCAGATGTATTTCCTGGTTTGAACAATGCTGTAAGTTTGAACAAGAAATAAATGATGCTACATTAATTAGATATTTTAAATGTTTGGTCATATTGTTTGAAATTGATTGGTTGGCTGTGTCACATGTTTCTTACTTTTAACTATTTAAATATGTCAGTTAAAAATGGTTTCATATACACTGAAGAAGGGGAAACCTGAAAGCTTTGCCTTGTTTTATTAAAAGTTTGAACGTTCCTACTGTTCATGTTATTCCTTTGGTTGTACCTGAACTCGAACGTGGTTTGTTGCAGTTTTTCCTTTTGCCTTAGCTATTATTAACTCCCCAATGGTGGTGACATCCTACAGAAAGGCCTCACTGAGACTAACGACTGGTGCCAGAACCATGGCCTTAAACTCAATGCCAAAAAATGTGTCGTCATCCCCCTTGGGAAAAACCCATTTCCCTTGAATTACCACATGGATGGTAGTCCACTGAACACAGAAGGCGTTATAAGAGATCTGGAAAAACAGGTTGACACCGACCTCTTTTTTGAGTACCGCATTGCCACTGTGGTCATAAAGTCCTTCTATGTGGCACATCTCATTACTAAGAGTTTTGCATCTTGGAAAAAAGAGGTCATTGTCTCCCACTACTCTTCTCTCATTAGGCCAGTCATCAAGTACAATGCCCCATTTGGCATATCCCACACTAGACACCTGCAACAACTGGAGAGGCCACAAAAGTACCTCACAAAGAGGATCCTAGGCCTTAAACACTTGTCCTATATGGACAGACTCAAAAAAGTCCAACTATTCTCTGCCTCATATCGCCTACTTAGAGGCGATCTCTGCTTGACTTACAAAGCAATGTCTGACCCAGCTCTGTTAGAAATGCTACATCTAAAGAAATCCCAATCCCTCCTCACCAAACGCTCCATAGACCTCAACCTCATTACCACAATCAACAGAACATGCTGGAGGGACAGCTTCATAACCCAGAGACTGCCCATGCTCTGGAAGAGACCTCCCATACATGTCAAGCAGAGCACCTCACTAGCCCTCTTCAAAACAAATCTTGATGAGGGTATGGGAAATAGAAAATTCACCCAGGGGATCACTCCAGTGGCTCTACTCGACAGATGCACTGGGAACTAAGGTTGGGGTGGCACAATGCCAGGGTAATCCATTGGGCTCGTCTTGTAAAGGTTCCAGGGCCATTAACCTAGTACAGACCTATGAACCTATGAACAATGACATCCTTAGATGTCGAACCAAAAAATAATTGAGGAAGCAGCCAGCCAGTGCAACTGCTGAACAAAAATGAGGGTCAGATAATATAAATATGTTTATTAGTCCGCACAAGAGTAGCAAAAAGTTAAAAAACTTTTCCAATTTATCATCCATATACAGTGCCAAGGAATATAGCTTAGAAACCTGCTGTGGCTACAATTGGATGAAGAGGTGGACTAATGGTATACTTTTGCACCTTAGGGATACCAAGTATACTAGGTAAAACTGGGTATACAGCTATTAAAAAAATGTACAATTTCAGTTTTAAACAACCTTGATCAAACAAGTCTTTCAAAATAACATCAAGCTTATAGTAGGCTATGTTTATTTCATTCCTAGATGGTCTTTCATAATGAAGGCCATTGTTTAATAAAGCATACATTTTTGCTGAATAATCTAGAGTGTTTATTAGCATTAATACCCCCCAACTGGTTTCATGACCCTAACTGCTTTATTCTTAATGACTTCATCTATTAAATGTTTATCATCTGCGATCAGATTGTAATTAATATACTTCTTCTGCTGTTGAATCATTTTCCTAATGTCATTTTCACAAGCTTCTGAAATAAATGCAGTATAGGGTATAGTGGGTGGTAAAAGTTACTAGAACATATAAATTAATTTGGTAACCTGCTCTCATTAGGAGTTTCAATGAATAATACCTTCAGGTTCAACTTTCTGGCTATGTTGGCACCAGCCCATATAATCACACTCCTCATCATCACTAAAGAACGTGTACTAAATCTAATCTCTAAGACAAAAAATATTTTTCAATAGGACCAGATAATATACCTGGCAACTGCCAGCATAGCTAGCTGGAGTTTTGCACAGAATGATATGTCCTTTGAATAGCAAACTGATTTATACAAGATGCTGTGTTACAAATGTACTAGAACTGTATGTCATTTATATATCAATCTGATTTTGTATAAATGCTTGTGCTGAAATGTATTTGTGAGCTTTGCTTGTGTTGAAATGTATCAAAAGTGCACCCTACTGAAATGAAGAAAAATGTATATGTATTTTTGTAGCTGAATTAAATGTATATGTTTTAACAGAGGATACTGGCACAGCAGAGGTTAACTTTAAGAAAAATAAGAGAAATGTAAGTGAGCTGTTAAACCATTAAAAGTCACCCCACAGTTGTGAATAGGAGTGGAGTCGCTGAGTCTGGGGAAGAGCCTTTGTCCATTAACTCAGTGAAAAGAAGGGAAGCCCCAGGCTCTGCCATAAACATTTGGATGTGTTTTATGGCCGCCTGTGCTAACTTCTTGCCTCATCTTCAAAGGGGAGTACTGTGAGAACCTAGAGTCAGGTGACCAGATGAGGTTATTCTGCCAACCCTCTTGGAAATTATATTTTAGATATTACAAAGAGAAATCTCAGAGTATCGAGGATTCTGTTTTGGGAAGCCTGACTAGAAAGACCCTTACCCACAGCATCTTGCCTTGTGGTGGTAAGTAACCTATCTAGGGAACAGTAATTCTCTTAGATTCATTCAGGAATACAGTGAAGCTTAGTTTAGATATTGTTTTTTTTATTTGTCTGAGTCTGTCCGTCAATATTCTTTACAATATTTCTTGGGATCTGAACTCTGTGGTTTACTATGAATATATATTCCATATTTACATGTACTTTTATTATTTATTATTAAATATATTTAAAACTTTTATTGTGGCTGGTCCTTGTAGAAAGTATCTAACCTTTAGAGTATTTATATTTATTTGGTAACACTGTGTGAGCCACTCCAGAAGGCCTAGCTGTCTTGGTGAACTACTACTATTTGTATTAGTATTAATATTACACAGTATAACGGGATACCCTTTGTAAGAACCTTAGAGTAACTGACTGGTGCCAGTGAATTTACCTTATAGTCTGGGCAAAGTTGGCCGAGTGGGTAATCTGTACCAGCCTTTCCCAGGTGTTTGTGCGAAAATTAAACCTTAAAAATTTGCTCTACTATTCACCCAGCCCACTTTAAAGAAAAACTCAAACTCCATCTATTTAGCTCCAAAATTTGTTCCTGTAAACCCCAACTTAACCCCTCCCTCTCTTATCTTAGCTCTCCCACCTCAATTACCTTGACCCTCATATCATTATTGCTTATTACATCTCTATTATACGTACTGTTAACCTCCTCTCTATTACATCTAAGTACACCTTATAGTGTATCTACCTTCTTTTCACTATTCACATATATATATATATGTCTGAACATCAGAAATTCCTCTACTGCTAATACCTTTCTATACTTTAGGTACCTTAAAAATGGCTCAAACCTTACTATTTGTAAATATACAAATAACTCTATCTTATTATTTTTTTTTTATTTTCCTCCCCTTTATCTACAATGTATGCATTGAATATTATAATGTCTGTATAACTCAATGTCTTGAATGTTTCATTACTAAAATGTTTTTCTTTTACAAACAATGATAACACAATAGCTGAATTTGTTTTGTTACTGTATTTCTAGGAGCTTTTCTCCTCAGGTCTCCACTGAAAATGGGCCAAAAGCCCAGCTGGACTAACCCGGTTAACAAATGCCAATAACTAACTAAATAAATAAATAAAGAGTGTGCGTGTCAGCTACTTGAGGCAGGGACATGAAGCACTGTGTTTACAGAGAGGGTGCTGGAGGACTTGGCTTGGACACTTGGCTGAGGGCCTAACCCTACAGCTGTACCAGTGGGGAGTCTTACTGGGAACCTGGAGGGAGACAAACAGAGATATCCAGACCCTGGGCTGAGTGTGTTCCCTGTATGCTTTTAAGGGAAATTGTACTTGATGCAGAGAGGTCTGCATCTGGAAATACTGAGTGTATACATTTGTATTCCAAGTGCATGTCTCTGTCCAGTGTCAGTGGTGAGGAATCCGGCTCCTTGATTAATGGCCCAGCATGGGGACAACACATATTGATGGCCATCATATGTTGGTAGTAGTGGTGGGCATCACAAGGAGTCTGAGAGCCTCATGGAAAGATGAGCTCTAGGTAGTAGTCTTCATGGTGAAATTTGCATGAATTTGATTGCTAGTATGTTTGCAATGGCTACTGAGTTTGGAGTAGTTTAGAGCAATATTTGGTACTGTTTCTAGATTTCTTAAAATAGCTAAAGAAGGACTTGGAGTTGTCTTTAGCTTCAGATGCAGTCCTAGATTCATGAGTAGACTTTGCAAGCCTAACAGCATTTTTCAAGTTTTTAGTCAATTTTCTTATGTTTACCTTGATTTGAGGATCTTTTGATCCACTGTATATTTAAAGTGTTTTTTTTTTTTCGTATTATTTTATTATAAAGTTTATTTATATCTGTGGTACACCAGAGTGATTTTTATTTCCCATTATATTTGAATCTGGTTTGGACTGTCTTTTCTGTATGATTATCAAAGGTAACTACTATAACTACTTTGGGAAGTTACTTGCTGTAGTCACATCTGGAGCTATAGTGCTATGAGTGAATTTTGAAAATTCTTAATTGAATTTAATATTTGTGCATTTAAAATCCTTGAATTCAGAAATATTGGTACCTACAGGTTCAGAGATTTTAAAAGTGAAGGTCAGTACTTTATAATCTGACTTGAATGAGGTAGGAGATACCAGAAAACAGTACTTGACTATAATCATGAGGACAATAATTACTGCAGCTGGTGGGAGTGTCAACAATATGGTTCAGGAAGGTTTTGTTAATAAAATCCAAGAATTTTTAGGGATATCATATATTTGAGGTATATGTACTCCAGTTCTTTGATGGTTAGTAAAAAATCTCCCAAGATGACAGAGTTATTATTTATAGGGAGTTAATTGGAGTCTATATTATAACATCAAAGTGTCAAAACTTCGAATGTTATAACATCGAAACCAAAACCACGAAAGCTGAAACCCCCAAAGACTTAGAACAGCGATTTTTTCCCTGGGGAAAAAATCACTTTTCCAGTATAAAACACGAAGCACAAAAACACTACAAACTATTTCTAATGTGGGGGGGCTTCACCCTCACACCCCCCAATGTGGGGACTGTGCCCCCACACACACCCTACTTAAATATACCAACTCCGAGATCGCACCACAGTGGAGGAAATAGCAAAGCTGTGGAAATGGCTCACCAAATTCTTTCCCCTGGTTTTGACACTTCGATGTTATAGTATAGACCCGGTTCATTGAGTACATTTTGGAACCATATACAATTTACAGTGGACCTACAGAGTGTCGTGTAATAGACTATGAGCTGGTGGTTTTATTTAATGTGATTTGGAGTTCACTGAGTTCTACCTGTGGGTCTGTGGGAATTTGAGTAGAGGTGATGAGGCTCCTAACAAATATGGAGATGAATCCCCAGTTGCCATTAGGCTTTAAGGCATTGTAGGCAAAAAAGCCAGGTATGGAAGGAGATCTTTCTGAACATTTAAATCATGTCTCAATAATTACACAAACATGGAAGTGCTCCAAATTCAGAAGGGCCTCAAGGTTAGGTATCTTGCTGTTGAGATGGTTGGCATTGAGCAGAGACACATTAATGTGATCTTGTTTTAGATTTGAGACAGTTACGTTGGCATAACCATCAGCTGCACACTGCCTAAAAAAGATACTATGGGGGCAGAAAAAGCTTGAGCCAGTATGTGGAACTCTTGGAATGAGAAGTGCAAGCCATCCTTAGTAAAGGATGCAGTACTCTGAAGTATCTTGTCCCATACTGACACATACTGGATCCTCCTGAATGACACCAGTTAGTTAGCCAATTGTTGAAGCCAATTATTTTTTTTCTTTTTACCTTGGCATCATGGAAAAGGAAGGAAGGAAGGATTTCAATCATGACCTGAGCCTTGCCTGCATTTGTAAAACAGATAGAGCTCTGACATGTCTTACTGCATTTCTTTTAGGGTCTTGCATGCTAAGTCATTCACCCCCACATGCACTGTCACCACACTGAGGTCATATTTGTTAGGTGGAAGGACCTTAACGATTCTTAAGACATGGGAGATCCTGGCACCTGAAAAGCATTTCACTGTCACCCTTTCTTTGTCCAGCCTGCTGAAACAAAAAATGTATTTATTTATTTATTACATTTGTTAAGTGGGTAGTATCTGACTGGGCCAGGAGCCCTTTTTCAGCAGGGACCCAGGGAGAAAAGCTCCATTACAGTGAAATACACTCTTCCATACAAACCGTAGTAATTTATATAACAAAACAAGTAATAGAGAAATTAAATATACAGAAAAAATATAGCATTGAACTCAGGGACAAATTGCAAGAACAGGCATGGTTATAATCATACAACATATAAATAGATGTATGAGTATCAGAGAATATAATTTATGCAGCAAGCAAGAGTGGAACAGAGATGAGAAATTATGTATAGAGAAGAAAAATAAGAAATTTAGTTGGAGAAGAAGTGGTGACAGGGGCTGCTAAGATCATCAGGAATAAAGGGAACTTAGGTAGATGATGTGGGTAAAAGTAAAGCAAATGGGAAGCAGTCTGGAGAGTGGCAAGAGCACAACCAATGAGTAGCAAGGCGATTTGTCAGGACTAGTTTAAACTCATGGTTGTTAGGGTGTTTTGTTATGGTCTCAGGAAGAGTGTTACAGAGTTTGGCTTTTCTGTGAGAATAGAGTGAGTCACATGAGAGATCTGAGATTTGTACTAGGTTGGACTAAGTTGGAAATGACTGGGCAGTTGCCAGATTGTTGGACTAATTTATGGGCTAAGGTAAGTTGATTGAGTTATAAAAGGTTGGGAAGTTCAAGCCATTTTAGATGTGAGAGAGCTGAGCAGTGGTGAGTTCTGTGAGGATGGTTTGTGGCATATTTGACTATTTTATTGTATCATTATTCAAGGTTTTTGATCTCTGTCTTTCTCAGATTTGTGAATATGAGTGAACCATACTGGAGGGTGGATAGGCGGTGTGAATGGGCAGCGGCTAGCCTGGCGTTAGGGGTTAGGTATGGTTTGGCCCTGTATAGGGTGCCAAGTTTGATATGGACTTATCTGATTGTCAAAGCAATAGGTTTATTGTATGTTAGATTATTGTCAATAGTGACTCCAAGAAGTTTAGTCTGGTTAATGGGTACTATCTCGGTTCCATTTGAGGAGAAGATTGTGATGGGGAGAGAGAGAGAGTTTGTGTTTTTGTTTCTGAAAACTATTATTTTAGTTTTGTTGGGGTTTAGTATTAGTTGGTGTTCCAAGAGGTATTTTTCAATGTCCTGAAAAGAAATTTGCATTTTTAGTTGATGTTCCTGGGGTGAGGTGGTTGAGCAGATAAGAGTAACATCATCTGCATACTGTACTTTGGAGGCATGTTGAGTAGCAGAACTAAGGCTGTTTGTGAATATGATGGAGAGAAGAGAACCGAGTATAGAACCTTGGGGTACACCTACTGAGATGGGGAGTAAGGGTGAAAGAGAGTTATCCCATTTGGTAGCTTGTTGATTAATTGGAAAGAAAGCTATGGAATTGGGTTAGGGATGATTAACTGAGGCCATAGGAAGACAGTTTATTTAGTAGTACTAGTGGGATATGGTGCTGAAAGCTTTGGACATATCTAGAAAGATGGATTAAACAAGCTGGCCATCATTCATGAGTTGATGAATGGTGTTAGTAAAAGTTAGTAGGGCAGTGCTGGTACTATGTTTCGGTCTAAAGCCATGTTGAGAACTGGAAAGTAGATTATTAGTTAGGAAAAAGTTACCGAGTTGGTAGTGTATGCATTTTTCTAAGATTTTTTTCTAGGAGGGAAAGGATGGCTATGGGGCAAAAGTTATTTAGTTCTTTGGAGGGTCCACCTTTGTGGAGGGGGATGATGTGAGGTATTTTCCATAGAAGTGGGACATATTTTTCTGTTATAGAGCGATTGATCAAAATAGATATGGGGTAGGCAATTGAAGGAGCGGCAAGTTTTAGAAATTCATTAGAAAGTTTGTCTGAAGCAAGACAGCAGGGTTTAAGTTTCATTAACAGTGACTTTATGTAGTTAGTTTGGATGGGTGAGAAACTGAAAGGGTTGGGATTTTCTGGGGCTGGGGTGGGGACCATAAGTGGCTGAGTTGGTTGGTTGTCTAGCAGGGAGGTGATGGTATTTATAAAGTGGGAGTTGAATTGAGTTGTAAAAGTGTCTGAGTTGTTAGAGGTGACTGGGGGTGGGGTAGGGGTATAATCTGGGCTTAGGAGATGATTGATGGATTTCCAGAATTTTGGGGGGTTATTTTGGTGTTTCTGTTGACAGGAGTGGAAATATGTTTGTTTGACTTTTTAGATTTGTTTCTTTGCTAGGTTTCTTAGTTGCTGATAAGTTAAGAGGTCAACTTTGTCTTTGGATGCATGGTAGGCTGACCAGACTCTGTCTCTGTGTTTCAGTAGATGTTTGGTGTCAGTAGTTAGCCATGGTAGGGGCTTAGCTTTTGTGTGCACTTTCCCAGTGGGAGCAAGGTTACTGAGTATTTTGAGGACAGTATCATTGAAGTACTGAAGAGCTGAGTCTAAATGGAGATGTTTAAGTGGTATCCAGTCACATTGTTGGAGTAGTAGATTAAAAGTAGTGGGGGTGAAGTTTTTCTTGTTAAAGATGTAGTTATAAGAGATGTTGCCTTGGGTGTGCACGTGTTTCCTTTATAGAAAGGTTGGAGAATGTACACTGAGGGAATCTGGGAGGCAACAAGTTAGGTAACTAAGGTTGGGTTAGAAGAGGCAGTGTGTCTAACTATGGGGTCACTGATCACCAAAATATTTTTATTTGTGGAGGGGTGTAGTATGGCGGATTTGATATATTTAAAATTGTGGTGATGTTTTTCTTTATGTGTGCAAGAAGACAGTGTGGTGGAAGAAGTACTGTGAGATCTAGTCTTCATGGGCCTAGGAAGCTTTGGTAATGATAACTTTATAACCTCAATGTAAGAGATTTTAGAGATTTTAGAGAGGAAGCATCTCTCACAAACAGAATGTGCTGCACTAAGTAAGAGTTTATCAGATAGTTGCTACACTGCTTAACAGAGCAAGTGCCATGAGCCTTTTAACAAAAAGAGGGTATGCATGCTGGCCCTTTTTACTCCAAGGATTATGCAACTTTAATTGTATTTTGCTAACTTGCTTATTTGGTAAGGTGCACTTGAATTTGATTTCTAGAGGTACACTGCTTTACTATGTAAGCTAAATGAGATGTTTAAGTTAGCTCTGCACTATTTGGGCTTAATTCTGTTTAACTTATAATGCATTTAATAGGAGAGTACAGTGCATTACACAACAGTGTAGGCTACTTAAGGCAAGTACAGGTTGGGTGAGATGATTTAGCTTAGTTGTGATCTATTTAAATGTTGTAGAGCAGCAACAGGCTACTACAGCCAACAAGGGGAACGAGAGGTCAGCAGTATGACTCGTTGCACAATAGACTGGCGATTAGTAATATTTATATTACAATATTAATTTGGGCAGTAGGTGACATAGAGAAGTTAAGGCTCTAAAGTCCTGCATCTCTGCAGTGAGCTGCACCACTATGTAATGGGCAAGCAGCATCATACTAAAATGCATTATTTACAACACAGAATAAAGCAATAAGAAGCCCCATAGAGCACATCGATCAACAGCAAGACACTTAAATTTAGCTTCTGTAGCAAGTAACATCCACAACTAACCTAGAGACTTTCTTCTGTCACCAGAAAGAGCCAGTAAACTAATTAAGTCAACAACTTGCTAATTTATTAGTAAAAAAACAATGCAAGCATTACTAGTGTACTCAATATTAAGCAATGTTATCAAAAGACACTTAGCCCGGTGTTTCTGATTTCAAAATTAGTTGTCAGATCAAGGTTTACCTGGTCACAAAATGGAGAGGTTAGCTCAGCATGTAGCTTCTTGTAGAAAAGAAAGTTTTTTCATGCTAAAATGTCTTATTTTTAACACAGACATAAAGCCATAACTGTTAAGTAAAGTACAACAACCAACAGCAAGACTTCTTCATTTAGCCTTGGCAGAAAACAATATCAGTGTGAAAGAAAATTTAAGGGTGTAGGTTATATTTCTTTTAATTTAACTGAATTAATAAAAGGATGACACCATAGTATATCCGTTCATTTCCATGAGTTCAGTCAACTGGACTATAAGTTGTTCTGCCAAATATTAGCTAGTCTTAATTCAAGCTACAAGGTATTAAACATTTAATGCTATGCAAATATGCATTCTTGCAATTGTTTGAGACTGGGATTTTCAGATGGACTGATTATTTAATAAATTATTTTAAACGTATAGAAACATTCATAAATAGTTTTACAAACAATATATTTGCTAAATGTTTTATTTTTAAACTTTTGAGATTGCTCATTAGGGGATGACATCTTTTCTAAGAAATAATTAAAGAATGAGTCTTAGGGATATATTTACAACTGTAAGCACATAGTGCTGTCAACGATACTGCAAGAGTCGTTTAAAAAAGAGGTCTGTCTAATCTCAGTCAACATTATTATCACCCAAAACACAATATAAATACTCTTTATTACAAACTATGGGTGATACAGATTATAATATCTAGCAAAATATCAGGTTGCTGATTAAAATGATTGCTACTGCTATACTAATACTAATACTAATAGTAATTCTAATACTAATAATACTACTAATGCTAATACTAATACTAATACTAATACTAATAATATGTTGTTAAATGTGAGTCCACACCTTCCTATACCTGACTATAATAAGCTGTTGCAGTTAAGAACTTGAGGTTAGCAAAGTGAATGTTGTGAAACTATATTTATAACAGCTCTTAATGCACATTTATACATTTTTTTCTTTTTTGAATTTTCAAACTTTTTTCAAAACAATCTCTAGTTAGTAATTATACATGACTCATATAGCTGAAAGTATATGAACACACATACGGCTGCACTGTCAAAACACATCTAATCCTTGTTACCACATCAAGGTAACAAGCCACAAGGTGTTTTAGTTGGGAAAAAAAAGACTTCTGCACTTGTTTCAGAAGCAAAAATGTTTAATGTTCATAGTAAACACCCCAAATACTATTCTGTTACAGGGTTTCTTCAAAGTACACTTTAACTGTGTGGCTCCCATCCCATAATGAGTCACACTAGTTACTGTGCTAAGCAAATGGTATTATACTACTATCATATTTATAAAGGCAACATAAATGCATTGCACAAATGGGATCTCGTTTAGCATTTTCATTTTGATTATTATGTGTGAATGGAAATTCTTTCACTGAAATTCTATCATGGATGTAATGAAAAAGGGTCTGTATTAAACGTTAATTAATCGACCCCATGTAAGCAAAAGCTTACAATGTCGAAACCTCAGAGAAACTTCCCTTGGAAAAAAATCACTGTTCCAAGAAAAAAAACAAACTTTAAAACATTACATAAAGTCCCCTACTTAAATATACCAACTCCAAGACGGCAAAGTAATGGAAGTGACCAAGCAAATTTTTTCCCAGGGAAAGAATTTGCTTAAAAGCCGCTTCGCTATTTTGCCGTTTCGTTCTTTTATGTTCGATCAAGATGCATTCGACAAAATGTGTCTGCAATCATGTAATAGGAACCCATGAAATGAGAACAGTCACCATGTTCAGAATGAGTGACTCTTATGAAGAGCATGAGCACATGACCACTTTTTGGCTCATTTACAGTTTGATGACTTAGACCAGTGTGATACCTACAGCTTGATTTAATTTTCACTGTTACACAGCTTTGGAAAATTTAACTTTTAATTTTAAACAAATTGAAAACTCTACTCTGAAGTAGTGTAAATAGCTCACATTATGGCAATCTTCTAATTGGGAATGCTGTAATGATGTTTTAATGCCTAGACATTTCATTTAGTACTTTCTGATGGTCTCATGTTAGGCATTTTCTTGCTATAATGTCTCAATTACCAGGTTGTTTTGCTGGTTTGCAAATACTATCTCAAGAACATCTATTGCTATAGTCTTCCCTACCGCTCTTGATCCAACAGATAGTTTAGGGTGACACAACTACACTAAAAATATCAGTAAAATGAATGAATGAATGCATGAAAGAATGCCATTCAGTCCACAATTTATTTGCATCAGAAAATAATAAAAGCCAATAATCAGGCTGCGTTCCTGTTGTCACTTGGGGGCCAATTCACCAAAAGCCATTTGGCTGCAGCTGTTAGACCAAATTCACAACTAACTTTTTGATGTAACAGAGTACAAAGGTTGCACACTTTGGAGTTATTTATATTAGTTAGGCGATGCACACCCTGCAGCACATTACTCATTTGTACTATCAGTCATGAAAAAAACAGGTTTGTTTTGTTTTATTTCATTTATTTTCTGAGGTATAGTATTGATCTCCATGGACCTACTTCAGACTCAGTACGGGAGAGGCTGCTGGTTTCATGACTCTCTCAGAGTTACACAGTTATGCAATGGAAGCTGAGTGAATCAAACCTTGCACCACTGGTAACAGGAGACAACTCATTAACTTTATCCTCATCTAACTGCTAGAAAAGTTTAAATGTCAGGGCT
Source organism: Protopterus annectens (assembly GCF_019279795.1). Classification (NCBI taxonomy): domain Eukaryota; kingdom Metazoa; phylum Chordata; order Ceratodontiformes; family Protopteridae; genus Protopterus; species Protopterus annectens. The sequence continues at coordinate 603,852,307 of NC_056739.1, read as the reverse complement.
TTTAGTTACGCAGTCCATGAGTATCTGAGCTGCATGTACATGGAACGCAAGTCTGACATACTGTATAACAATAACCTCGAACAAAGTAAGCATTATTTTTTGAATTAAAGAGAGATGTTACACAAGCCTATCACATCTATCAAGCTTGACATGTCCTGTATGACACATAGATAAGGGAAAATTATAGTATGCAACTATATTTCAGTAAAGCTTTAGTCATATAAAAAAATCCTTAACACTTTAAGACCAGTTTGCACTTGCAAAAGTAAGCCAGAAAATCTTTATACTATACTTAACAGTAATTACAAATCTTTTCTATTAAAAAAAAATAAAAAATAGCAAGATAACCTACTAGCTGATGATTGGTAACTAGATAATTAAGCAATCCATGATGTACCAATTTGTGACTCAGAGGCATTAGCCACGACAAAGTAACACCTCATTACTGGCTAATTTGCATGTCTCTGAATTGCATTTACTAGTACACCGTGCAGATTATTGTTGATCTGCACATTGCAGTAGTACCCGATGCTCATGTAGCCAGTGGCATTTCCCCCAGTCATTCTCTCACACAGACAAGTACATAGCCTTTTGGCTAAGTTCAATACAAGGAAATAATGCGGACAGCTATGCTAATCTCCAAAGCTGAGTGATTTCTTAAATGACTTGGCGTGTACAGGAGGTGGTTCCAAGGAGAGATTGAACATATAGCTAATTAGCATATGCCTCTCTTCCAGACTGCCTCAGTCACATTCAGCATGGTCATGGGGCTGCGCATCTTAATGCTAGAGTAACATGCAGCTCCATGTTAGGGTGGTTGCTGAATTAGGAAAAGTTACAGTGAGGTGTAAATGGATGCGTACACACAACGGTACTTTCATGAATCCTACTTCAACATAATGATTTTAACTCACAGATTTTAAACTCATGAAGCAGACTTTACTGCAGAAAATTAGTACTGGCGCACTCTCTGTGTGTTTAATGGCAATGAGTCATCATCTGTACTACTTTCTGTTTTTTCATCTAAGCGACCGCAGAGTCAGTGTATTAAAGTATGTTGGTATGGAGGAAATGCTCCCACCCATGGGGAGTGAGGATAGCTTTATTTCCTGCAACAAAATGTTTTTATGTTATTTTTTTTAATTATTGAAGCTTTGATCAGATTAGTTTCTTTCTGTCCAGTAGAAACTTCAGCCTAGTGTAACATGGGGAGACATAGTATCCCATTTAGATACATAGGATAGCAAATAGTGGGTATATCACTGCTACATGGCAGATCAATTACTTACTGAAACACATCATTTCCAAAAATAAATAAATAAATACATTTTACATATGCAGAAGCTTATGTCAAATTGGCTTTTACATCATGTGAAAATGCCACTACAGTGGATCAAAAATCAGCTAATCAAAAAGTATCTGCTTTTTCAACAGTGTGGATCAAGGTATATGCCCTTTCCCACTTTATTACAGTCTCTGAGATGGTATATATAATTAGCAGGGGGTATGGGGGGGTGACATGAGGAAAAAGTTTTATGTTTTTTTAAGTAATATTTGCTTGCAGTGAGAAGCAAGCTTGGTGCATGCATACTAGGAACTCAACTTTTACATTTTTGATGTAGGGTAGGTGACCTTCAGGATGCTGACATACATGTTAGTCGACCAACCAAAGGTAAATCATATATATATATATATATATATATATATATATATATATATGTATGTACACACACACACACACACACACACACACACACACACACACACACACACACATAGGTATAAATGTAAAGCTGTATAGATACGTGGATATATATATATAAAATAGTCAAGTCATGGTTTAGTGAAGTACACCCTACTGACTGAATCCCTAAAAGATGTTGGCCAGGAAAGGGCTTTAAAATGGATTCTCCAAGGGGGAAAGTTCTCTCTGCTGCTAGTCCATCTCAAAAACATATTTTAACATGAGTTCTGAAAGGGACCAAGTCTTCTTCTCTTCCCTTCCCAATTTCTGCTACTTTGGGATTTGATCAAAAGTGTTTCTGATGCTATGGTTCGCTAAATCATGGTATGAAGATTTTACTTGTTCCAGTATAATTAAATTGCAGGAGGATGGGAAGGAGATACTTGTATCAGTTGATTTTAGATCTCTTTGCACTGTTATACTCCAGAATTTGAGGAATGAACAGGTGTGACACGTTAGTATAAAATGGGATTTACATTATAGATGAGGCAAAGTTTATATCAGTGAGTGTACTGAATATATTTTAAAGTATACCAGCAAATGTAAAAACCCACCACCCCCATTCCAATACAGTCCAAATAGCAACATAATAAGCCGTTCAGTGAAACCCTGCCTGTAGAATAATAAGCAGCATTACAAATAGACTGTACCAGCTGAAAGATGAATAACTTTTGTGCCTCAAGAGTAGGAGATGACCATATAAAAAATAGCCAAGTAGGTTTAAAGGAAGAAGTTGAAGAAGAAAAGAACTATGGGTAATGAAATACCAGTTTTCCTATATTAGCTGTATTTTGTACATATAACAGCAGCCTTTTGATCAGTAAGAGTAGTTTCGCTTTTTTAAGCACTTTTATGAAATTATCACTTAAAACATTGGCACACACACATTAATAGAAACAAATATTATTTTTTCATTTACAGACCACGGCGGTGGTGCTGCGGTAGCATTGTCACTTCACAGTAACACGTTGTCCTGTTCAATTCTCAGCTGTGGAGACATGCGTGAATGGGCATACCTTCGTTGAAGGTTGCGCATCAGGGCCGGCAACTGGGCACGTAAAAATCTACTGCGAATCATTAGCGGACCAGAGTTCTGCTGTGGCGACCCCTAACTGGGAAAAGCCGAAAGACACAACAACAACTTGTGGCATAGTGAGGGAGGTAATAATGGTCCAACTTCACCAATTTAGGTATGGCATATTGGGAAAATAATTTCTATGTTAAAAATGTTGAATTCAAGAAAGTGGAGTTTTATGAGAGGTTTATTGATGACTTCTTGTTGATCTGAGAGGGGGTTCTGAAGAAGAGTTGGTTTTATATTTAAATGGTCTCAATTCTGACATAAATCTCTTGAAATTTACTAGCCTATGGAGTTCAGATTCAATTACCTTCTTAGATACATAAGTTTATAACAATAAAGGTAAATTAGAATTTAGCATCAGAAAAATGCCACTTCCTTACAATATTAAGCTCCCTTTTATCAAAAACAAAGCTTTGCGAAACATATGTACAATAGCGTGGAAAGTTTAACTACTAAGGATGAAAACAAGCAAAAATAGGGTGCATGTTATTTGAAAGGGGTTCCTATCATCAAATTGAACAGGCTGAAGAGCGAACAGCTTTAACATCAGAAATGCTGTTCATCTATGTGTTTTTTGTGAGATCGCGGTAGAGTGAAGATCAGAAAATTTGCCCTTTCCTCACTGTAGTGCGATCTCAGAGTTGGTATATATAACTAGCAGGGGGAGAGGTGTGGGGAGCTGTGATTTTGAGGTATGTCATTTTTGATGTTTAAGCCATTCGCTCTCTGGTCTTTTTGATCTTATAATATACTCCCTTTGAAAGCCTTTTTGGTTAGGGGATATCATGAAAATGTTATCAGTCAGCATAAAAGTGACAATGACATAGTAAGAAAACATTTAACAGAAATTACAAAATTTGAACACTGCTATGTGTAATACTCTGTGAGGATAGATATGCCATAAGAAGTGGTGCAAGATGGTTGGAAAGTACATTCAGGGAATATTGAACTGTTTAATGTGCTAGTGAAACCCCCAGGTTTTAAAATAAGAGGGGGGAAAGTTTAAAGAGTATTTTGGAAACTAATATGAAGGAAATAACATTTGGTTAAATGAACAATAAAAAGAAGCCCCTATCAGTGTAATAGTAGTAGCATCTGCAGATCTTTATGAAGGTCCAAATGTTTATTGTGCAACTAAATATATCACTTTTTGCACACCTGCAATACTTCACTTGCAAATCTACATATGTAGTGTACATCACCTCCTGTTCATTGTGTGATTCCTATTACATGGGGAAAAACTACTATAAGGCTTAGGGATAGAATATTTGAGTTGAACTACATTATAAATGACAAAGACAATCTCAATGCTCTGTATGGGCATTTAAAATGTAATGGTTTTAGAAAATATATATTTTTTATACCTGATTTTGCTCAAGTGAATTTAGAGAGGGTAGAAGGTTATTTGAAATATTTGGAATACTTATAGCAACTAATGTTATATGCGTGCAATCAAAAGAAGTTGAATAGTTCTGTCAATTTTGTGTGCTATGTAAAAAAAATGAAGAGGTTTGGTCACATGATTCATCAGGTAATGTGATAGGTATATTTAAATCACTGAAATTTGATTAATGTTATCTGATGAGATCTTGTGTCTATTTTGTGATTAAGATGAAAGCACTTACCACGTTTTATTATTTTATCAAAGTAATTTATTTTGGCAATAGTGTGGTTAAACTCATCAGATTCTACATTACAGCCAACTCGATTAAGTTCTGATGAAGTCCTATGCATGGTTGGACAAAAGCACTCAACTTGGATTAAATAATTAAAAATAAATTTTTTATATATTTGTTAGATTGTGCTATCTGATTTTGACTTCCGTGCTACTATTTCTTGGCAGTGACTTGTATTACCGAGTTACCCCAAGTGTACTTGAGCTAGGATGTCCCTACTCCACATTCAGTTTCTGCTTGCATGTCTTGACAGTTTGTAAGTTTATGTCCATAAGTAACAGGAGTATTTTCATTGCAAGATGGTATTTCTATACTTTCCTTCTCCATTTTTTCTGTTTTTTTTACCATGTATAATAACTTTTTGGGGTTATACTACTTTACTAACTGTAGAAGCCATTCTAAATCACATTGCTGTATTATCTGCATTCGTGGCTGGACTTCTAAATCTGAATAATTTAGTGCAGTGCAGAAAAATTCACTTTGAATTTCATCCTGGGAAAGAAATATATGATTATGGTATGGCTCTGTGACAGACTGTTTCTGAAAAAAATGAAAAAAAAAAAACCCATAAAATCTTAAGCCCTGGCTGAAGTGCACAGAATGTCCTTCTGTAAGGTTATACAACCTCAGAGCAAGGTAACACGTTTTTAGGGAACTGGCCCTTTGAGCAGTCACTATAAACTATTACAGTCTTCTGAATATTGGGGAACAATATATGTGCTAACTCAGCCGATGATACTTTTAGACAAGCTTGTTTGTTTAGTTTTGCTTGAATTTTACTAATTTTAGTAGAGCCATTTCTAGCATTAAAAAAGCATCTCCAGGAAAATCTTTGTTTTGCCTCTGGTACATCAATAAAAATACTGTACAACTGAACTGGAGAGAGTTAAATCCTCTAGGGGATAAGCTTCAATGCTCAGAGTTACATTTCTTTTCACTAAACTTGATAATGCCTTTTGTCCAGTTTTAGCAGAAAGACTCTATCTCATGCCATTCAAAAAGAACACATTTCACATTATTTATTCATTTATTTTAAATCTGCATTAAGCATTCAATTAATGGGTGAAACTGAAAATGCACAGTAAACTGTGACTCCTTAAATACGTGATAGGGAGAAGAAATACATGGCATTACAATGCATTTTAATTAAAATTATAGTATAGTTGCACTGAATTCTATATATTTAAAATGGCAAAAATGATCTGATCTACAACCTCATGCATGCACACATATCCTGAGGCATTACAGTTTGGTGGATATGCAAATTTTACTTCTAACTGAAATCAAATCAGGATCAAGTCACCAAAGTGTACTGAATGTCTAACAATGAACCCGAAGTATCAAATCTGTGAGACAGAGAAAACCTCATATATGTCCAGTGAGAAAACCTTAATGATATATCACCGAGAGTCCAAAGTACTTTTTTAACTTTTAAATAAAAGGATTAATAATTCAGGCCTGCTAACACCAAAGCTCAGTTCAGTAAATCCAGAAAGACCACAAATTGAAGTGTTTATTCCCGTAGAAAAGTAGCTTTATTTACAAACAGTGAGTGTTTTTGACATTTTTAACTTTAAAAGTTTGTTAATGTAACCATGCCATAGATTACTGTTACCACAGAGTGTGCACTGTAAAACAACAGTATTACTACTGTTACAAAGTTTGAGTGAGGAGGTGGGCTTCCTCCATCAAAACTGGTTTGGCTACTTTGCCTTTTGTCATCTTTTTAGCTAAGTTTAGCCATTTTTATGTTAACCAAGTAATCTAGACCCAAAATGGTCCTTACTATGTCTTCTTTTATTTCTGCTTGAAATGTTTAGATAGACAAATGACTGACTCTAGGTTTTGCAAATGAAACTTAATATTTTCATGTTTAGAAGCTGCAAGTGACTGAAATGGCTCTTCATTTGTTTTAATTTCAGTGCAATTTTGGCATTTGTATCTATACCAAAAACAAACTCAGCTTGGTCCTGTAGGTTTGAGTAATTGTTAAGAAAAAGGTATATTTCTATTTATATAACACAAATGTTTTGTAATATGTTACAAGTGGGAGCAAATTAGAAAAGATGAATGTTATCACTGAACAATTCACAAGTAAAGATGAAGAGCTTTTTTATCAGGTTTCTGCTTCAAACATGAAAACTTTCAGTGCAAAGAGAGATTACCTGGTGTAATATTTAATCAGGGCAAATAATTAAAGACAATAGAAGGGATATGACAGCAATTAAGATATGCCCATAGTAAACTGAAGCTTTATCAGCATACGGAATACGATTACAAGTTATAAACAAAATGGTAAAAGTTAAACAAAAGTTTCTCATGGGGCACTGCATGCAAAGATGCTTTGTTTAAGTGCCAGTCACATAATTATAAAAGCATGTGCTGATTGCACAAAGAGAAGAATACACGCAAAGTGGTATCTCTCATCTTAAACAACCTTCACACTGGATAGAAGACAGAGGCATTATTACTACAATGAGGCACTTGTTACTTGCCTTCACATATTTGAATTGCATTTGCGTGCATATGGGGATAGCCGGTTAATGTTTCTTGTACCATATAGCAGTAATCATAATCTCGTATCAAGTAACTCTGCACACACCCATTTGCCCTTCTGCCAATTCTTATCAGAAATAAAATAACTGTGTAGAACCGGTTATTATGGACAAACAAAGCAACAATTTTACATATTTGTTTAATTCCGGCATATTTCAAGTTTCCATAGTTTGCACAAATCTGCATATTAATAAATACTAATTACTCAAAGCAACTAAATTAATCATCAGTCTGTAAAGGAATATGTGTTATGGAACCTGATATAGATTGGTGCAGTATGCTATCACTGCCATGAGATAAAAGCAAATTATTTTTTGCTGGATGTTTAACATTTTTTAATGTTATGAGTAATTAAATCCTATCCTTAAAGGGACAATCCTAGTGTTTAAAATTAGGGCCAGAGTTAAGCTGACAGAAATCACACCCACTTTGACACGTCACTTTCATTCCCACCCACAGTGTCGTTTTACTTTGAAATATCCTGTAAAACCACAGTTCCAGTCTTGTTTCAGCTCACTGGATAAACTAATCTTTGGATTTGTGTTTTTCTCTGACTTACATTGGATTGGGGAACTATGCCCCCAGCTCCTGGCTCATATTTAAAATAAAGAAAGCTGTGCCAGGAAAAAGGGACATCAGTGTACATTCATTTTTTAAATTTTGCATCACTCATGCTTCTACAGATGTATATGCAGCCCACTCATAAAAAATAGTGCATTTCTCTAGTAGTATTCAGAAATCAGCACATATCAAACTAGAAGCTGCAAAGGGAACAAAAAAGTGTGTCTAGTAATGCTCCAACCTTCTGTCACTCACTTGCTTTATATGGAATTAGTAGCAGGTCAGAAAGTTACTACTCCAGGCTAATATTCAAAAATCAGAATACAGTAAAATATGAAAGAAAGAGAAATATGGTTTCCACTATTGATTGCCTGACTCAGATGTTTTCAATAGGTAGAAGCTATGTCATAAAATTGTTGTAGATGGCCAGGATTCACAAGCACCACATGAAATGAAAGAAACAAAAAACTCAGTTTACTCATGTTTTAAAAGCCATGCATTACTGATGTGCTTTCTAGAGTAGCGGCACTAGTCAGGTCAGAAAATGCCTGGCCTTCTGCTTTTTGCCCTGCAATGATATTGGAAAAAGTTAAGTGTTTATTTTCAATTGTTTTCCGCACTTCTGTTTTACTACATATCTCTGTAATCTGTACAACTGTTTTTGCAATGGGTGCAACTGTTTTTAGTCTCCTTTTTGTTGTCTGATAGAGCTGAATATCTGTTACTGTTTGTGACCCTTTCAGCATGCAGTGAAATCTTTTGTCTAAAGAGGCCTAGCTGTTTTTCTTTGTGGCAGGAAGTAAATCAGTCTGGTTTAATCTAGCTAAAAGTATTCCTGCAAAACTGTTATTTTTGATTGGATAATTGGGCTGGTTTCAGTTTCTCTGCCTTTAATAGCCAGTGTTTTAAACCAGAAATACTTGTTTGGTCAAACTGTTCAAAGCTGCAGAAAAACTGGCCTTCTACCTTTTGCCCTGCTGTGATACTGGAAAAAGATGTGTTTATTTTTAATTGCCTTCTGCACTTCTGTTTAACTATATATCTTTATAATCTGTACAACTGTTTTTGCAATCGGTGCAACTGTTTTTAGTCTCTTTTTTACTGTCTGATAGAGCTGAATATCTGTTACTGTTTGTGACCCTTTCAGCTTTAGTGAAATCTTTTGTCTAAAGAGGCCTAGCTGTTTTTTCTTTGTGGCAGGCAGTAAGTCAGTCTAGTTTAATCTAGCTAAAAGCATTCCTACAAAATTGTTATTTTTGACTGAATGACTGTCCTGGTGTATGTTTCTCTGCCTTTAATAGCCAGTGTTTTAAACCAGAAATACTTTTTTTACTCAGCTGTTCAAAGCTGCGGAGAGACTGGTCTTCTGTCTTTTGCCCTGCTGTGATACTGGAAAAAGATATGTGTTTATTTTCAATTGTCTTCTGCACTTCTGTTTTACAATATATCTCTGTAATCTGTACAACTGTTTTTGCAGTCAGTGCAACTGTTTTAGTTTGTTGTCTGATAGAGCTGAATATCTGTTATTGTTTGTGACCCTTTCAGCTTGTAGTGAAATATTTTGTCTAAAGAGGCCTAGCTGTTTTTCTTTGTGGCAGGAAGTAAATCAGTCTGGTTTAATCTAGCTAAAAGCATTCCTGTAAAACTATTTTTTTGGATTGGATAATTGGGCTGGTTTCTGTTTCTCTGCCTTTAGTAGCCAGTGTTTTAAACCAGAAATACTTGTTTGCTCAAGCTGTTCAAAGTTGCAGAGATACTGGCCTTCTTCCTTTTGGCCTGCTGTGATACTGGAAAAGGATAAGTGTTTATTTTCAATTGTCTTCTGCACTTCTGTTTTGCTACATATCTCTGTAATCTGTGCAACTGTTTTTCCCACCCACCCAGACAGTTGTGGTGTTCTTAAATCTTGGTGGCTTTGAGTTGCCCGCCTCTGGTATAAAGTTGATACTGGACACTCCCCCCAGTCACATTACATCAGCTCATTCCACTGTTTATAGTGAGAACTTAGTAAAGGCCCACCCTTTTAGCTTCTGAACCTTGAATTATCTCATTATCTTCTGTCTCTTCACTTTCACCTAAAAAAAAAAAAAAAGTTCTAAGCTTGTTTCCTGCCTTTCCTGTTACCAAAGTAGTCCAGATACTGATTTTCTGTATCCAGGACTGTTTTGTAAGTTTATGAGTTCCCCAGACCTTTCTGTGTTAGAAGGAAGCCTTTCAGCTTATCAGTGGGAGTGGTAAGCACTAGGTAGCCTATCTACCACAAGACAAGTTGTTTCTGGCTCTGAAATTGTAGTTTATTGGCCATTTGGGCAGTTTTTTATCCCTTTCAACTTTTTGGTTTAAAAGCCCATGTTTGCATGGGTTTGCACTTGTTTAAGCTCTGTGGATCCTGTTTTGGCATCCTGCAGACTACAAGAGCAACAGAAAGGAAAAAGAGACTTTAAGTGCCTCCATTTTGATTTTTTTCTGATTATACTGCTTTCTCCTGCACTTAATTTAGGTCATTTTGTTTCATTTAACTGAATTTATTTTAACTGTATTTGCTGTAATATTGCTACACACTCAAGTATGCTAGCTTGCACTGCATTTAAAGTATATTACCGGTGCCAGAAAGTCTGCTCTTCATTTTTTCCCTTAGATCTTGCTAGATCTCTACTCTCTTGCACTTTAATTAGCTTATTTACCTAGAACTTCATCAGGCTTTTTGTAGCAATTATTGTACCACTCATAAGTGCTATCAGCACTAGATGTCCTATAAGGAAACAGCTCCAGTACTTAGTAATGATGACCGTCCCTCCTAGCATGTCTAAAGGTCAGTTTCCTGTGCTTTTGCCTGTTAAACAGGTGAACTTGGTCATTCTGAAGCAGTGTAGCAACTGCCTCATGTACACAGACAACTGTTTCCTCTTACATCCCAACACTTAGACTTGTGAGAGATGTGCTTATAACTCCAAATTGGAAGCCACATACTCTCCAACCAAGACCAGAATAGCTGGTCAAGAGGAGAAGGTTAACACCTGCACCACACCACATGGAACACATAGCCCTCCAGAACACCCACCATCACAGTCCTCACATAAAAACACAAACCACACACCCACCTTCGTGGAGGCTCTCAAAAGAAACCTTCAAGGCAGAAATGCACTTGACCACCACAATACAGCACAAACCACAAGACACATAGCTCACCTACACAGTGTGCCCCTCAACCTAAGCCCCTAAGGAAAAACAGCTTGCCCAGTGCAATAATCATAGGTGACCAAATAGTGAGGCATGCTGATGTCCCACTCACTAGGTTGAATAAGGAGAAGGTAACAGTCAGCTGTCAGGTGCCAGAATCTGACACATAACACATGCACTCAGGTCACTCCACAACAAGTAGAAGTATGACTCTGTCATTGTCCATGTGGGTGTGAATGACCTGAGATGCACCTCCCTGGACTACATGAAAAGAGACATGGTGGAGCTCTCGGATTATGTGGCCCAGGCAGGTATGACCCTAGCCCTGAGCAGTATCCTACTGTTGCCCAGAATGATACCGCAGTACAAACAAAAAATGATTGACTTCAACAATTGGGTAAGTTTCTAGTGTCATTCTAAGGGTATCCAGTATCTGTCTGCTTGGGATGACATGACTGACAGACCATGATGCTTTGCCAGAGATGGCCTGCATCTGTCACCCCTGGGTTTCTGGGTACTGGCTAAGGCTCTTGCCACCCCTATAGTGCCTTTTTAGGTGATGTTCCAAAGACCAAATCACCACTGTAACAGCTATAAATAAATGCAATCTGAGGGTCATACTGCTCAACGCTAGAAGTCTAAATCTCAAGATGTACTCACTCGAAGCACTGCTTAAAATGGAGAACATCGACATTTGTGCTGTAATGGAGACCTGGTTTAAAGCAGCAGAAAGCACCCCTGCACTAACAGGCTATAACTCATTCTACACCTTTCAGCTCCAGGGCATGGACCAAAGCTCCAAAGGTGGTGTTGTCTCCATACTCATAAAGGATATGCACACCTCCAGACTAGTAGCCCAGCATAATGCATCTGAGATACTCCAGGTACATCTAACATTGGATAAGATGGCGATTTATGTCATAGCCTGCTATAGGTCCCCAACCATGTCCCAAGACTCTCACTCCACATTCCTAAGCACCCTGGAAACTAAGATTCAACCCAACACTCTCATACTAGATGACTTGAACTACCCCTCCATCAACTGGGAAAACTACTCATGCACCAATGCACTGGCCCAATGCTTCCTGGAATTCATCAATTCCAATGCCCTGGACCAGCTCATTCTTACTCCCACTAGAGGAAGCAACATCCTTGATCTGGTTATTAGTAACATGGGCAACCATTGCTCTACATCAATAGTCAATTCCTCCCTGGTTAGATCCGACCACAAACTAATCACCATAGAAATTCACATCTCACCCACATCCCCAGCAAAGGTATCCCACCATGAAAAACATCTGCAAAGTTGACTTCAGACTCCTAAAAACAGAGGTGGCTAACTTCACAGCACCCATGCCTATGGAAAATAGATGCATGACTGCCAAATCATACACCAAATGCACTGTACGAACATGTACATAAATGCATGGAACTAGCCATACTCAACAGAACCAAGACGCTCTCCTCCAAAAAAAAAGAAACCAATCTGGTGGTCCCCTGTCATTCATAAACTCTACAACAGTAGGAAGAAACTGTTGTAGAAAAAGGTAAAGTCCCAAGACTGGAAAAATTCCTTATCAGCCTCAACAAAAAGTTGAGATCCCTCATCAAAACCTCCAAAGCCAGCTATGAAGGCAGAACTGCAGTAGACACTAAAAACAACCACAAAGCCTTCAATAGTTATATCAAGAATCTCCATGGCAATACCCAGATTTGCTCTGAGATACTGCACAATGGTACCTCCTGTACTGAGCCAACAGATATTGCCAACATACTGGCTGACAGATTCAGTACCAACTTTACTTCTCTACCCCCCCCCCCAAAAGGATGAATCTCAATACCGAAAGAATGCCAGGCACAGGTTAAAGCTGCATTGTCTAAGGCTAAGAATAAACCTTCCATGGGACCTCACAATATCCCTGGCTGTGTTCTACATGAATTACAAAGTGCACTGGCACCCACATCTGTGTGCCCTGTTCAATCACAGCCTCATCTCAGGCGTTGTCCCTACTGAATGGTGCACTGCTACAGTCATCCCTGTCCATAAAGGAGGAATGTCTACAGACCCTGGAAATTATTGCCTCATTAGCCTGATGAATCTGATATGTAAAGCTATGGAGCGCATCATCATGGACCTAATTAACAAGGATATAGGGAATCTCCAAACTCTAGATCCCACGCAATTTGGTTTTGTGAAAGGTCGATCATGCCTGCTCAACCTGGTTGATTTCTTTGAGTCAGTCACCAGAACTGTGAATGAAGGTAAGGCAGTTCATACAGCCTACCTCGATCCGGCCAAGGCCTATGATACCATTCCTCACTCAAGAATTATTGATAAACTCACCAAACTTGGCATCAACCCCTATATTGTTAGGTGGTTTGCAAATTGGCTCACAGATAGAACCCACAGTGTGAAAGTAGTGGACTCCAAGTCAGACTGCTGACCAGTCATGAGTGGAGTCCTACAGGGATCTGTCCTGAGTCCTCTCCTGTTTGGCACCTACTTCTCAGACGTCCAGGCCAACAAGGAGGGACTCTGGCTGACCAAGTTTGCAGACGACTGCAAGCTGGGATCCATTATTAACTCCCAAGTGATGCAGACATCCTACAGATAGGTCTCAATGAGACCAATGACTGGTGCCAAAACCATGGCCTTAAGCTTAATGCCAAAAAATGCATAGTCATCCCCTTTGGGAAAAACTCAGTTCCCACTAATTACCGCATTGATGGGAGCCCACTGAACACTGAAGGCGTTACAAGAGATCTGGGGACACAGGTTGACAGCAACCTCTCGTTCGACCACCACATTGCCACTGTGGTCAGAAAGTCCTTCTGTGTGGCACATCTCATTACCAAGGGTTTTGCATCCAGGAAGAAAGAGGTCATCATTTCTCTCTACTTTTCCCTCATTAGACCAATCATAGAGAATAATGCCCCATTTGGCATGTACCTCACTAGATACCTGCAACAGCTGGAGAGGCCACAAAAGTACCTCAAGAAGAGGATCTTAGGCCTTAAACACATGTCCTACATGGACAGATTCAAAAACCTCCAGCTATTCTCTGTCACATATCGTCTACTAAGAGGCAATCTCTGCTTGACTTACAAAGACATGTCTGACCCAGCTCTGTTAGAAATACTACATCTAAAGAAATCCTAATTCCTCCGCACCACACGCTCAGTGACCTCAGCCTCATTACCACAATCAACAGAACATGCTGGAGGGACAGGTTCATAACCCAGAGATTGACCATGCTCTGAAATAGACTTCTCATACATGTAAGCAGAGCACCTCACTGACCCTCATCAAGAGAAATCTTGATGAGTGGATGGGAAATAGAAAGTTCACCCCTGGGGATCACTCCAGTAGCTCTACTTGATAGAGGCACTGGGAACTAACGTTGGGCGACACAATGCCAGGGCACTTCAATGGGCTCGGCTTAGCCTAGTACACACCTATGAACCTATGAAATTTGTACTGAATCACTCTTTGATATTGGCCATCAATATCCTCCCCTACAAACACAATGTATCCAGGACTGCTTCCTTCTGTTGTTCTTTGGGGTTAATTATACTGCCAGTGCAAATATTCATAAACATATTATTATTAGCCCAGTTGACCCCTACACTGCTTCAGCTATATGAGTGTCCCTGCTCCACATTTAGTTTAGCTTGCCTGGCTTAATTGCTTTTAAGTGTATGTCTCGCCTTACAGAGTGGATTTTCATGTGGACTGTGAAACAATACTTCTGCAAGAAAATGTTATTATGTTTTGTAGATTTAAATGGATTCTTCCATATGGATTGCTTTATAGACTGTGTGTTCATATTTTGGAACCTCTGGCTACATTTGGGAGATTTCTTTCTGGTCTGTATGTTTATTTGGGTCTATATCATATGTTCGAAGTTTTATAACTTCGAACATTAAAATATCAAATTTAAATGTTCGAAGTTATAAAAGTTCAAACATATGTAAAAAAAAAAACCCAAACCTAAAACTAATGGCTGTAGTTAGGGGGGCAAATCCCCCCTGCACCCCTATCACTCCCCGCTTTTTAAATATACCAACTCCAAGACCGCACTACAGTGAAGTGCATTTGAGAGGTACATACAAAATGGGGCGTTGTAGTCTATAATGGGTCTAATGAGGGATGAGTACAGTGGGACAATGACCTCCTTTTTTCTGGATGAAAAGCCCTTAGTGATTGAGGTGTGCCACATAGAAGGATTTCCTGACTGTTGTGGCGATGTGGTTATCGAAGGTGAGACCACTGTCCAGCTGTGTCCCTAAGTCTCTTATCACACTTTCGGTGTTTAGTGCACTGCCACCTATGTGGTAATTCACGGGTACATGTTTTTTCCCCAAAGCGGATAACTATACATTTCTTGGCATTGAGCTTGAGTCCATGGCTCTGGCACCAAGCATCTGTTTCTGTAAGGCCCTTTTGTAGAATATCCACATCAGTTGGGGATTCAATAATGGCTCCCAGTTTGCAGTCATCTGTGAACTTTGTTAGCCAGAGTCCCTTAGTGTTGGCCTGTACTTTAGAGAAGTAGATGCCAAATAAGAGTGGTCCCAGGACTGAACCCTGAGGTACACCACTTTTCACTTGTCTGGAGCTGTATTTAGAGTTGGCTACTTTTACAGTGTGGGTTCTGTCAGTAACTCAATTGGCAACCCATCAAGTGACATAGGGATTAATGCCCAGCTTAGTAAGTTTATCTATAATTCCAGAGTGAGGGATGGTGTCTAAGGCCTTGGCAAGGTCCAGATAGGCTGTGTGGACCAACTTACCCTTGTCCATGGCTCTGGAGACTGATTCGAAGAAGTCAATCAGGTTCATGAACCCAAACTGCATGGGGTCCAGTGTTTGAAGGTTGACAATGTCTTTGTTTATAAGTTCCATGATAATACGTTCCATGGCCTTGCAGATCAGGCTCATCAGACTGATGGGGCAGTAGTTCCTGGGATCCAAAGTGGATCCCCCTTTGTGGAGTGGGATAGCTGTAGCTGTGCAACACTCAGTGGGCATGAAGCCTGAGGTGAGGCTATGATTAAACATGACACTTAGGTGAGGTGCCAGTTCATTTTGTAGTTCATGTAGTAAATAGCCTGGGATGGCGTCTGGTCCCATGGATGCTGTATTAGCTTTGGAGAGTGCGTGTTTACCTATGTGGCCATTATTACAGGAATTTGGCAATCTTTTGGTATTGAGATGGGCCCCTTTAAGGGGTGAGGGGGGGTGAAGTTTGCACTGAATCAGTCTGCCAGGATATTGGCAATATACTTGGGATCAGTATATTTAATGCCATTCTGTTGTAGCTCAGAGCAGATCTGAGCATTACCATTTAGATTCTTGACATAGCTATAGAATGCCTTGTTGTTGTCTTTGGAATCTTTGGCAATTTTATTTTCATAACTAGCTTTGGAGGATTTTATGAGGAATCTCAGCTTTTTACTGAGGCTGGTAAGGGAGTTTTTTGCATCCTGGGATTTTCCTCTTTTCTGCAACAGTTTATTCCTTTTATTGTAAAGTTTGTTTATCGCAAGGGACCGCTAGATTGGCTTCCTTTTTTGGAGGAGAGCATCTTGGTTCTATTGGGGATGGCATTATTCATGTGCAAGTGGATGTGCTTGTGCAGTGCCTTAGAGTAGGATTCAGCAGTTGAACTTTCAGTTCCCGTCTACATGGGTGTCATGAAGTTTGTCACTTCTGACTTGAGTAGCAAGTAGAAGTTGGCTTTGGAGAAGTTTTTTTTACGGTGGTTTCCTTACTGGAGGTGGGGGTAGGATGTGGATGTTAAGGGTGATTAGCTTATGGTCAGACCTGACCAATGAGGGGGTGACCGTAGTTGTGGAGCATCGATTTCCCATGTTGGTAATGACCAGGTCTAGTATATTGGAGCCTCTGGTGGGACTGAGGATTAGTTGATCCAGGGCATTGGAATTTATGAATTCCAAGAACCATTGGGCAAAGGTGTTTGTACATGAGTAGATGAACTCAGCTGCATATGGATGGGAAGCCTGATCCATAAGAGATGCAGTCTCTGGGATACATATCAGTCTCTCCAGCATGTTCTGTTTAAGTCACAGACAAAATTCAGGTCCCCGGACCTTTTATTTCTGGTACTGTTTGACTTACGAATATGCTGGAGATTCATAAGTGTGGGGTTTGGGGATGCCTACTAAACCAGGCCAAGATCATCCCTCAATCTATAAGAGACTGAGTGGAGGGAAAGGGCTTTAATGTGCTGTACATAGGGCAGATTTGTTACCCCTTGTATTTTTTTTTTGTAAGGAACCGCTGAGGTTGCTCTAGTTGCTGCATATGCTTAGTCAGGTACATACCACAGGGAGTACTGTACTCTATGATCAGTCTGATAAGGGCAGAATACATTGTGGCCAAATGGTGATCAAAGGTAAGGCTACTCTCGACATGTGTACCCAGATCCCTGATCACTTGTTTGACTCTTAGGGGCGTATTATCAACATGGCAGGTATCTGGGATGGATAGCTTCTCAAAGGGTACAATTATACATTTCTTAGCATTGCTGTTCTCTTATGTTAATGCTTTTTGATACTTCAGTTTATAAATTAAGCATTTGTACATTTGTGAAAGCAAAATACCATAGCTAATATACTCTACAAAGTTTTTAACCAGTTGTAATTATACTTTCAGTTGCTTATCAGATGAGCTTACAATTTCAGACCATCCCCACAAAAAGACATGAGCTGTTATTTGGTAAGTGGGTTTAATTCTTAGAGTCCAGCTGTATCTGTAGCCCAGAGTTTTAATGAGTTTTCTAATAATATGCAACATTTTTCTTCCATGTAAAAGTCTTGCCACATATTGCAATATATGTACATTACTTCTCTCACTCCCTTTAATTTCTCCCTATGTTTAGAGTTTGTAATACCATGTCAAGAATGGACCCCAATCTTAAGTAAAGACATGGTTAAAGTTCACAAAAAAAATTACTGGATACTTCTTGCATGTTTGTCAACAGTCCACTTCTCTTCTGTATTACATGTGAGTTTGCCTAAATAGATATTACATTTAAATATGCCTAGGAATCCTTTCCTTTAAACCACTGTAACTATGTTTGGACATCAACTTGGTCTGGGATATTATGTGGTTCATAGGGATAATGACCATGTTTTATTGCATGGTACTTGGTAGGTCTTTGAGGGGTCATTTCAAAAATAGATAATTATCATGGTAGAAGACTGCTGTAGGATCACAATATAATATCATTACACCAGGCAGCTGCTGAATATTACAGTTACCCACTCCCAAAGCTCAACATCGAAGAAATTAATAAAGCTTGATAAACTGCCCATAGACATCACTGTCCAGGAGGAACCACGACTTGCAAATGAATCTGCAGCCCTTACCAAGGTCTCAAGCAGCAGTCCCAAGGCTTTCTAATCAAAGGTATGCTGTATGGCTTAACAACAAGTAGTGTTATGTACATGGGTTAACAATAAGTTGTGTTATGTACACCTATAACAACAAGTAGTGTTATGTATATGGGATAACGATAAGTAGTGTTATGTACACCTATAACAAAAAGTAGTGTTATGTACATGGGTTAACAATAAGTAGTGCTATGTACACCTATAACAACAAGTAGTGTTATGTACATGGCTTAACAACAAGTAGTGTTATGTACACCTAAACCATTTCCTGTGGTGTCTGCCTTAAAGAGAAACAAAAGAAAGAATATCAGTCTCTTGCATTATACAGATTTTTGAGTCTAATGTGCACACATAGTTGGAACCACCTCTACAAAAGTCCTGCGCTACCCCTTTACTTCTTTCCATTTACCTAACCAAGTCTAGATTGTACTTGCCCAGAGACACTTCACTTAACTAATTGCAATTCCTGTTTTCATCCCACCTAAATTTTGCCATTTCTGCAGCTTTTCAGTTCATAGAGTCATAGGTGTTTGATAGGCTAATGACCACAAGGGCCTTTTTAAGCCTAGCCATGCATCCCAAATCTCTGACGAGCTCTGATACCCTTGGTAAGTGTAAGCATGGCCCTGGGAGATGAACCATTTACAGGTTACCCATTTGCATCAGAGGCATAGATGCCAAACCAGGGATGAATTTCTGGTTTCCCATTTAATTGTCCAAATTGCACTTGAATTGGGTTAGGGAGAAACTCTGCTTCACATGGATGGGGAGCTTGTTCAATAGACAGGGTAGTCTCTGGGATGCATACCTATCTCTCCAGCAGGTCCTATTTATATCACAGGCAAGGTTTAAATCTTTAGAAAGGGTAATTCTGCTACTATTTGTTTTGTGGATATGCAGGAGGTACATCAGAGTGGGGTCTGACAATGCCCTGTATGCCAGACATAGATCTCCCCTCAAAAGCCTGTAGGAAACAGAATACAGGGGGATAGGGCCTTGAGGTGGTCTGCACAGGACATATTACTTATGCCCTGTATTCTTTTGATGAGAAACCTCTGTGGACGTTCCAGTTGTTGGATATGCCTGGTTAGGGACATACCAAAGGGGGCAGTGTACTCAGTGACAGGTCTGATGAATGTCGAATACAGTGGAACAATGACTTCCTTGAACATAGATGCCATACCTTTGTTTATAAGTTGCGCAACATAGAATGATTTCCTTACCATTGTAGACACGTGATGATCAAAGACCAGATTACTATCTATGTGTGTCCCTAAGTCCCTGACTACTGGGTCAACTCTTAGGGGTGTGTTATCAATATGATAGTTACCAGGGATGGATGACTTCCCAAAGGATACTATTATGCATTTCTTGGTATTTAGTTTTAGTCCATGACTCCGACACCACTTGTTTGTCTGTGTCAGCCCCTCCTGGAGAACATTTATATCAGTGTGAGATTGAGTGACAGTTGCTAATTTGCAATTACCTGCAAATTTAGTCAGCCAGAGACCACTGACATTGGCCTTGATTTCTGAGAAGTAAATGCCAAATAAGAGCGTTCCAAGGACTGATCCTTGAGGGACTCCACTTGTGACTGGCCTCTTTGTAGAGGTGGACTCCCCAATTCTAACTTCCTGGGTCCTGCCTGTGAGCCAGTTGGCTATCCACTGGGTAACATACGGGTTTGTATGTAACCTCCTGAGTTTGTCAACAATGCCCGATTGGGGTATTGTGTCAAATGCCTTGGCCATGTCAAGGTAGGCAGTGTGTACGATTTTGCCCTCATCCATTTCTTTGCTGACCTTCTCAAAGAAGTCCACCAGGTTGAGTAGGCGTGATCTACCCTTGATGAAACCAAACTGAGTTGGGTCCAGCGTCTGGAGGTTTACTATATCTTTATTGATCATCTCCATGATAATTCTTTCTATTGCTTTACATATAAGACTAGTGAGACTTATGGGTCTGTAGTTTCCAGGGTCTTTAGATGGCCCACCTTTCTGCAGAGGGATGACTGTTGCCTTTCTCCATTCATGAGGCAAAAAGCCTGTTTGGAGGCTACAGTTAAATAGTAATTCCAGAGCCCCTGATAGGATATGTTTCATGCTATTTAGAAGGCATCTTGGGATATTGTCTGGGCCCACTGATGCAGTGTTCTTGGTCTTAGAGAGGGCATTAAGGACCTGTTCCCTAGTGATAGTAGGGGGAGTTATATTTGATGCTATTTCCTGAGTGAAGGTTGATGGGGAGAGAGGAGTAAAGTTGGAGCTGAATTTATCAGCCAGGAGGTTTGCTATATCTTCTGGCTCAGTATAGGTGGCTCCATTTACAATAAGCTCTGTACACAATTGTGTATTGGCTTTGAGGTTGCAGACATAACTAAACAATGCTTTGTGGTTGCCCTTGGCCTGAGAGGCCAAACTTACCAGAAATATGGCTTTAGTAGACTTTATTTGTCCTCTGAGTTGTTTCTTTAGTTTGATGAGAGTGCTTTTATCCTGCTGGGTGCTGCACCTCCTAATTTTTGCCATGATTTTCTTCCTCTTGTTATACATCTAATTGATTCTGTGATTCCACCAGAGTGGCTTGTTTTTTGAGTTAGTTCTGTACTTCTTCCTGGTGGATACAGTTGCCTCTATGCAGCTATTAACATGCTTTACAGGGTTTCTGTGAACAGTTCTGCATAGGCAGAAGTGTTTGTAGGGTTTATAGGGGCTTGAAATTTTGCCAGATTATCACTTAATAGCAGGAGGCTAGCCTTAGAATAGTTCCTGAATATTCCCGGTTGAGCTGGGGGTCCAGATTTTATTTTTACTTCAAAGGAGACCATTTTGTGGTCTGACCTTACCAGGGAAGACATTACAGTAGGGGGTGTGCAGCACTCTCCCATATTAGTGAGGACCAGATCCAGTATGGTTGTACTCTTGTTGGTGTATTGACTATTTGGTCCAGAGAGTTTGTGTTTACAAAATCCATTAATCTCTGTGCATATGCATTTGATGTTGTATAGGTTTCCCAGTTAATAGTGGAGTAATTAAAGTCACCCATGAATATGGTATTCGGTTGGATGGTTAGTGTTTCTAATAAGTTTAAATGCATGGTATGGGTTTCCTTGAGTCATAGAGGGGGACCTATAGCTTGCAAGGAAGTGGTATTGGATTTTATCTATGGTGACTTGAACATGGAGCAGCTCAAAGTGCATTGTCCTGCTTGACCAGCCTTGAAGTATATTTATTTTTGAAGTAAATAGAGACACCTCCACCTTTAGTGCCTGTCTGTGAAGTAGCTGGTCTAAATGTGTGGAAAGCATTATAACCTTGCACTGTTGGCGTGCTTTCCATGACTTTAAACTATGTCTCAGAGACCACACAGACATCAGCATTCTCTAGGGTAAAGAGAGCTTTCAGGAAGTGGAGTTTTTGTTTAGGCTCCTAGCATTGAGCAATAATACTTTTAGATTTTCTTGGTTTTGATTTGCTATGTCTGAAGTCCTTTCAGTTTGGCATTGCCTAAAAAAGGCACTATGGGAGAAGACAATCCCCGGAATTCATGAAGCATGGTGCAAGGACGGCGTGCGGCATAGAGATGGTGCAGCAGTACCACATGCGTATTAATGAAGGCGCGCTGCTGCAATGCCCATGTGCATAGGAAACGTGCGTGAGTGCAGGGGGCATGTCTAAGCACTGCACAGAGGCGTGAACATGTCGGCTGCAGATGCGCAACCTAAAATGCTGACTAGTACAGCCTGCCTCTAATAGTAATCCCTCCTGTCAGTGTCCGTGGATACTGAAATGTATGCAAAGCATACAAGACAGCTTCGTGAACACCCAAAATAAAAAGTAAACACAAAGGCATGTAGCTGAATATTGAGCCCCCGTCCCTTGAACAAATAACATTTAAAACCCCCGTGCCCATATTCCATTGTAGTGTTGCTTGTTATTGCAAGTGGAAGTGAAACGCAGCGTGTTTGCACACTGCTGCCCTTTGCTAAGCCTAGTCCTAGGGTTACCACCTGTCCCACTTTGTGAGGGACAGTCCCTCTCTGGGCAGTTGTGTCCTTACCACAAATATTAAAAATGGCAAATATCCTGCGATTGTAGGACATAATTATGTCCCATATTTTATGTAATAGTTCCATAAAATAGTTATTTCTGTATCTAACATACCTAAATGTTACAAGAAACAGAATAAGCAACTAAACTGCTAAAAGAATAAGCTTTCACTTAGGCATAAAAGTAAAGTAGTATACTTTGTACTGACCGTGGGTATGTGTCGGCCTGTAAAATCTGATGTGTGTCCCAAAAATGTCCCACTTTGGCCATTTGAAAAGGTGGCAACCCTACCAATGGTCAGAGCATTCGCTCAATATCTGCCCATTCGCGGTCCAGGTCATCCCTGTCTGGATGGCTCAAAGATGAATGAGTATTACCCAGGTCTACCTACCATGTCATGAAAGATAGGTATTTGTGTGTACCTCTGTGCATGAAGAACAGCATGTGGAAGATCAAATATGCCAGGGTTGTCCTCACTGCCATACTGGTACCAGAGATATGTAGAGTATGCAATGTGTTCTGTTGTCTGTGCCATGTGCCATCAACCAGAGAAGGGATGGATGGTGTGTGTGGAATATGGGGGGGGGGGCGGTGGATGATGGGTAATGTAATAATTCACCAAGGGGAGACTGGGTCAGATGTACAATAGGTGAACTGGCGGTGTACGAGGGAGCATTGGGTGAATCAGAAAGGAAACGAAAGAACATACATTCACATCCACAATACACCCTGACTGTACTCAGTATACTACAGAACACAATCCTTCAAACATATGAACATTAAAATGTGTGATACACGTGTACAGAAACATTACCAGCTCACACCCACATAATGGTCTGGCCTGAACTGAGCCATCCAACCCCAACACACCTGGATACATAATTGAATACCCATCATCCCCTCCACAGCACACTCTCCCTTGCTGAACGTCCACCAAAACCACCCATACTCGGGCTGCTAGCTTGGCGCAGCCATATCTGCACATAGTGCCCCCTACCCACTCTAGTAGGCAGTCGCACCCTAGGCAGTCTCAAGCTTGCAAATTAGGTATCCCATGCATGCATAACCCTACCACATTTTCGAATAGCCAGATGAATGGGGTCAGTCGTTCAAAATTTTTGGACATCCCTCATGGGATGTGTCTGTTCTCAAGATTAGACTTTGTGGCATAACACGATGTCCACCCTCATTGACATCTGGGCACTAGGGCTACCACCTGTCCCACTTTGCGAGGGACAGTCCCTCTTTGGGCAGTTGTGTCCTGCATAAAAATTGAAAAAATGGCAAATGTCCTGAGATATGAGGACAAACATATTTCCTATATTTAAAGTAATAGTTGCATAAAACTGTTATTCTGTTTCTGAAACACCTAAATGTTATAAGAAACAGAATAAGAAACTAAAATGCTACAAGAATAAGCATTTATGTAGGCAAAACAGTGAAGTTCTATCCTTTGTACTGGCTGTGGGTATGTTTTGCCTTGCAAAATCTGACGTTTGTAGAAAAAATGTCCCACTTTGGTCATTTGAAAAGATGGCATCCCTACTGGTTGCAACTCAGATTAGCAGTATCTGACCACAACCCTGCTCAGCCTCAACCCGGTCCTGCAGACCCTACGACCCGGGATTAAACACCTGCTCGTGATGCACGTCTCCCCATGTGCATTATCGGGAATATATACCTTTCACATGTTCCCATGAAGCTTCCCCATAGCCATCTTCCAAATAGTACATGTCCACAAATTGCATACCCCATCCAGATTCCTTGTCGTAATGATGCACACAACCCCTGTATACAAATGGTACAGGTACCTCCCATATGCGGTTGTTCATATAAATGGCCATGTATAACTCCAGATATGTAGTCATATATCTATAAATGTACATACTTATATTCGCATAGCTACACATCACAAATACATGCATATAAGTAGTTGTCAAGTATGTGTCCTATTCAACAATATGTATACTTGCAAATGTAGACATATGCCTCTCAGAAACATATGAACAGTAACATGTACTATACATATGTACACCAACCGACTGTCAAATATGTTGCCAGTAATGTGGAATGCCTGTAGTAAAGTCATATATCCTAATTAACATCCATACAGAATGTATCACGGATGGTTTAGTGGTAGAACCAGTGACTATGCTGTTCCTGTTCCTGGGTCCAAGCCATGTAAGGGCTGCTAATTTTAAATGATGCCCACAATAATGGCAATCGGAAATAGGGTGATTATGGCACCTTAAAGCAGACGTAAGCAGGTAGGTGCAATGGTAACTGGCAGTCATTCAACAGCATGGGAAATGTAAACAAGCATGTAAGTGTATATGCATGTGAATGTATAGACAGATATATACATGTGTAGCTTTTTGTATTTTATTTTTATGTTGACCAACTATTCCTCATTATATTAGGACTAATCTAATATTATTGAGTACTATAAGTATAACATATATATATATTTTTTAAAAAGTATGCCTAAAAAAATTTTTTTAAGGAGTTAGTTTATATTTTATTTATAGCATTATTTTAAGCTTTTCATAATATTATCATATCATATACATCAAATATTTTTTATCAAATATATTTCATATTACACTCTTTATGCAATTTATATGTAATGTTTCAATGCAATTTTTAAAGTAATTTTTTATGTAATCCTTTGTGCAATATTTTTGTGTATCTGTTTGTCTGTAATTATTATGTAATTTTTGAAAAAACTTTCTCACAAGAAATACCCACATATAGTAATTCATCATAATTATTAATCTTGTTTCATCATTATAAAAATTATATGTATAATATATATTTATTTTATTTATATTTAACATCCATAAACTTATGCATCAACTTTATTACCTTGATATTAATGATATTACCAGAAAGCATTTTTTTTTTTTTTTGCACAACTAACAATATTCTCATTAGGCTTTCAATTGGCGCTGGGAAATATTTTATGATTGTTTTTTTTTCAGTTTTTATAAATATATATAATATATTTATTATTCATTATAATTTTGAAGCAAAGACTATATATGCTTGCTCATTTGTGCAGAATTGTGACAAAGTAGTGCAACTAAAACTACAAATTTACAAATTTGATTTTGATATGACAAATTTTTTACATATTTTTATTGAAAAAAATGTCCAAATGTCCAAAAGGCAGATTGCAAATTTTGGCATTTAATTATTATATTATAAGTATATATCAGATGAATGTATTTGGCAGGTTATGCCTTTTGCAGGAAGTGATGTAATACATTACATTTTAATGCTAGAAAAATTTTTTGGCTAAAAGTTTTTTTTAAATGAGTCGCTTTTGGCATATTCTGTTAGTTCTGATGAACCATGTAAAATGGTTGAAAAAGCTTTAACTGAGTTTTAGCTTTTTGCTATTCTGTCTGATGTTTGGGGGGCCCGCTTCAGTGCGCTGCATTTGAATGGATTCGTCGTGGGATTATTCAGCCCTTGTTCGCTCATTGGTGGGACCGGAGCATTGTTTGCAGATATATATATATATATATATATATATATATATATATATATATATATATATATATATGTATATATCCATAAAGAATGAACATGGACACAATAAAGCAGTCATAATGAATGTGAAGGGAAACAGCAACAGAACCCCCCCCCCTTAGTATTTAGTGCTGTCATATCAAGCCACCCAGAGGTGAGGAAACCTCCTGCATCCCCAACCACAGATAGAATACTAACTGTGGAACTAACTGTGTGTACATGCTAAGTCTGACTTTCAAACAGGTACAGAGCAGTCCCAGTCACCATTCAGACAAGCCAAACCAGAAGACTAATTGAACACCCTGATCATTATATGAACGTATGTCCCAGGACTATAAGCTAGGGATGTCTGCATATACTTAGAGTGAGCCAACATACGGGACATGTCCAGAGCAGTAGGGAGTGGCACATGTGTAGTGGTGTGGTTTATTTCTGACCAGAGAATGGATAACTGCTATGTTTGTGTTTTGCTGTGCTTGTTCTGGTAACTATGAACCATGGGTATACATTCAAATGAGGCAGCACAGCAATAGTGTAGTGGTTAGAGCATCCACCTATCAAGCAGACGTTGCTGATTCGACTGGAGCACACACCATTTATGACGCGTAATCCATATATGAGCATATCTTGCTAATTTTATGCTGTATAACAATATAATACCAATGAAATGTGAACTGGGATGACGTATCACAGTAAGAATGCAGAAGGTGTTTGCGTGACAGAAATGATAGTTAAACGGAAAACCGCTGCCGTTAAGTGTTGTACTCACCCTTTGTCCAACGGCCCTTATTCTGCCCAGCAACACAATAAACCGCCTCGGCCAGGCTCAACGCCAGGACCCTAAACATCATAATCAATGTGATTTACCACTAAGCCACGGCAGTTATACCTAACTCTGATGTTATCACAAATATAGCAGACAGCACAGTCATTCAATAATATGATCAAAGTAATTAATCATGTAGATGTATATGCATGCGTACGTACACACACACACACACACACACATATACATATATATATAAACAGAACAAACATGGTCACAAGAACGTATTCATAACAAATGCAAAGGAAAACAGCAGCTGAATACCCATATTATCTATTGCTTGACATATCAAGCTGGCCAGAGTTGAGCAAACCCCCTG